>NC_043994.1:3560000-3772500 GCF_902150065.1 Myripristis murdjan
GAAGAGTGGAAGCTGTGCTGCTGCAAAGGGACCAACTCCATATTAAAGGCCCCATGCTGTACACTTTTCCTGTCATGATCTAAATATCTCCCGTGAGATGAAATCGTTAGATATCATGAAAGAAACTTTTAGAGCGTTTAAAAATGACTCTGACCAGTGGTGGTGCCGTGGTTACAGGCCACAGTTTCAATGTTTGAAAAGCCAACACTTCTGGGTTTCCTGCATCATTTGACTCTGTGTGTTTGTGTGCGTGCGTGCGCGTGTGTGCATGCATGCATGTGTCATAGTTGCATTATCAAGGAAAAACTTCTTTTAAATGCATGTAAGATATTTAATACATTTTTAATAGCTTCTATTTGAGTTATTTAAGACTTGCACAGATTTCTGAAGAACCTGTGGATGCTGCAGACAGACTGTGTGGCTGAAGCAGTGAACTTTCACAGACTGGAGTGAAGTGGCAGGTTTGGATAATAATAGGTACAACAGTGTCTTAGTATTAGTCACAAATTTAATGACAAAAAAAAAAAAAAAAAAAAAAAAAACATTGTTGGATTCAGTCAGAAGGAATCCTGGTGCTTTGAGCCCAGAATCAATATTCAATATTCTCCTTGGCATCTGGAAGAGACATTACGGCGCCGTGACTCAGGCCAATTCAGAGGAAAACAACGCGCCGATTTCTGAGGTTTTTTTTTCTTGTAATTCATCACTTTAGCCTCAGAGAATTTCAGATTTTTTTTTCTTACTTACTTTTCTTACTTTCCGTCAACAGTCTCAGCTTTTTCAGGTACGTTTGGGAAACTTTCTGCTCACTTTTGAGGTTTTGGGGTACTTTATGAGTTATTCTGTAATCTGCACAGCCCTTACCTTCAGGCAGAGCACTACAGTTGAGCGGTTCCACCTGTTGACCGCGTTTTCTGACCCCCACCATGCTGTACATCAGCCACCATGACCCACATGCAGATCCAATCAGATGCTCCTGTTGTCTCAGACTAATTAGCAGAGCGAGTGCATCCACTCACAGTATCCCATAACAATAGACCCTGATTACAGAGCAGCTCTCAAACCCACAGGGGCAAAGAGGTTCATAACAAGGTGCAAGGAAAGAGAGAAATTAATTTTAAAAAAAACTGTGCCATACAAATAACAAAAAAAAAAAAGAAATTAGAAAATATTTGAACAATGAAAATGTGCAACTGAGTCACGAGCGAGAGCAAATATAAAATCACACGACGGGTTCAGGCAGGACGAAGAGGATTGCCTCGCTGCAGTGCATTGTGGGAAGATGGCTGTTCCTGTCAGAGCTACCTGGCGAGTTTCAGTTACAGTCAAACGGGTGAGAGCGGGGCAAGCGAGGTTTGGAGAACACACACAGAGAGAGAGAGAGAGAGAGAGAGAGAGAGAGATTCTGATGATGGTCGTGCTGTGCAGGGCAGGGCACGGCAGTCTTAAGTGTGTGTGTGTGTGTGTGTGTGTGTGCACACTTACCTACCTATCCAAGAGGGGACTTTGGCGTTGTTACAGATTCACCAAGAAGGGACCGCATAGCCAAGTGGGGACATTTTTTAGATCCCCCCTTGGTCATGCTTTAAATCATGCTAAAATCATGTGTAATTTTAGCCAAGTGGGGACCTGAAGGTGTGTGAGTGTTTAAGTCCATGCTCAGCTCTGCCCCTGTAGGCTGGAGCAGGGATTACAACTAGGGGTGGGTAAAAATATCGATTCATCAATGCATTGCAATATCTTTTTTCACAATTCAATATCGATTCACAAAAGCCTCTGAATCGATTCAACTCCTAACCAGTAGGGGGCGCGGGGAGCAAAACCTCCGTGTGATTCACGTTGTACGGACGGAAGCCGCACTGTACACAACAACAACATGAAAGCAAGTAGCAGCAGCGTTAAGTCGGCACCTGTGACTTTAAAATCTGACGTTGGGCTCACTTTGGATTTAAATGTAACCCCGGAACACAGGTAACAGACGAGAGTCAAGTCGTGTGTAAACTGTGCCAGGCAGTATTAAGGTAGTGTAATAATACCGCAAACCTGCGCAGCCACCTTAGCTGACACCATGCCGATGTTATGCAGCAACCTGTGGCTAAACCAAAACAGATGCAACTCGACACGTCCTTTATCCTTTTAAGCATTATTACACGAGAGGGTGTGCTTGATGCTGACGGGCGCATCACTGAAGCTACAATAATGACGGTCAGGCACACCCTCTCATGTAATAATGTGATTATACAACTATTACCAACAAAATTAAATGTATAATCAAGATGTATTCATACTGTGAGCATTTCGCTCTCAAAATATCAATGTTTTTTGCCGGTATTCTCTCCGTTTCTGCGGAAATACATGAGATCTGACGTTAACTAGTCCTTGTCAGCCAGCCAACTGCTCTGCTAGCTCAGTCATGTTGTAACTAGAATATCTGCTGGAAAAAATATTTGTCATGGACTGATAGTTATACTTCTGCCGACTTCTCAGTCATTTTTAATCTAACAGGTGCCGTGACAGCAACTCACCAACACAGCTGATTTTTTTTTTTTTTTTTTTTTTATCTACAACTAACTTATATTAACAGTTATATTTAAATATAGGCTACTGCTTTCCAGTGCCGGCGCCATAAAAACATCTGTCTTTTAATAAACTCACTGGCAGATGTTTTATTTCAGCTGGGGGTGTGTCACAAGTTAACGTCAGCAGCAAAAATTATTTAAGCATTTCGACTTATTACAGAATCGATATCGAAGTGTTTAAATCAATATCGAATCGAATCGAAATTGAATCGAATTGTTACCCAAAGAATCGAAATCGAATCGAATCGTGAGGTTCTTAACAATACCCAGCCCTAGGGGAAACCCTTTGCAGGCACACAGGATAACCTTATACCTAGATGGTATACAGGTTTTGACTGAGGACAGCAGCATGGACATATCAAATGCTATGAGTGCATTGATGTCACTGTATTTTGTTTTTGGAGTTCAGTACCCAAAAGAACTGGAAAAAACTCTAATTTTTATTGAGAGATTTGTTTTGGGGATCAAGGACCACAGTGTTGTGCCAATTTCAGTGAAGAGACTGTACAACTCTGTGTGTGGTAATGAGTAGATGTATTGATAGTTGAGTAGAGGGTTTTGGTTTTGTGATATATATATATATATATATATATATAAACTTTATTCCAGACTCAGGTCCATATAAAAGAATACATACGAACACACAGACAGAACCAAAAAAAAAAAAAAAAAAAAAAAAAAAAAATTAAAACACATAGAGACATCTATTCCAGTGCTTCCAAAAGTATGACATATATTTGTGTGATGAATGTGAATGGCCAAATTTCAGCTGCTACCCAATTTCTTTTGATGAAAATTACTCCTTATTTAATATACTTTGGACCATTCAATTTTTTTAGTTTTTCATTATTAAAGTTACAATATGTAACAATTTTGTTTTGAGTACCTGTTAAAAAACATGGAAAAGTATTTCAACATTATTTGAAGAACTTAACCGTCCTATTATGTTTGTGGTCAGTTTGACCCCAGCCAATGTTTAATGTCTCTAAATAAATGATTAACATATTTTTTTTTTTTGCTTCATATTTAATGAGTTTTCTTAATGTAATGGGTACTACTGGGTAAACATGAAATTCACATGAGTCCTATCATCATGTTGCTGATTCCACAGGACCTCTGCTCTCTTTTGACTTGTTTTCCCCTGGGACCTACAAAGCCTCTCCTCTTCTGTTGGGCTGTCCTCTGAGAGTTTCCCGTCCTTATCCATCATTGTTCCAACATTTTTAAATAAAACAAAATTCTCATTAAAATTGTTTGAATGTGTCCTCATTCTCAACATTGTAAACAACCACAATATAGTATAAGTAATGAAATAATTGTTTTGCCTGATCTGTAAAATAAAATATGGTTCTTCATATAACCCTCAGAAGATGGTTATTGCTGAAACCCTTGAAATATGAAAGGGTTCTTGGTGGAGCTTCCTGGATGGGTTCTAGATGAAACCCTTGAAATATGAAAGGGTTCTTGATGGAACTCCCTGGATGGGTTCTAGATGAAACCCTATGAAGGTGGAATGGTTCTGGGTGGAACCTCCAGTAAGGGTTCTTTGTAGAACCTCTCATGGGGGGTTCTGGGTCGAACCTTTCACAGACGGTTCTAGGTGTAACCCTCCAAAAGGGTTCCAGATGTAACCTTTATAAAAGGTTCTACCTGGCACCAAAAAGGTGCCAGGTAGGAGAAAAAGGGTTCTCCTATGGGGCCGAGCCGAAGAACCTTATATGGTTCTAGTTAGCACTTTTATTTCTAAGAGTGTAGCGTGAACATCAGCAGCCATTCGCAGCCAACAGAATCTGGCTCGTACCAGATCAAGTGTCCTCTCTATTCCCATGTGACCCATATGATCACGTAGGCTTGTGAGAACTTGGTCTCATAGTTCATGAGGCAAAACAAGCTGAAAAGAGCACTGAGACCCTATTTCCCTCCTTCTCATGAGAATGTTGTTCCGGAGCTCCAGGCAGTGAAGGCATCTTCGAGTTTAAGGAGAGCATAAGCATCCTTGATGGTTTGTAAGTTCAGTTTTCTATAATCAATGCAAAGTCGCACACTGCCATTTTTCTTCCATACCACCATGATGGGGGATGCGAAGGGAGATTCTGATTCGCAGATTACCCCGCTTTCAAGGAGTCCCTGTAGGTGTGTACGGACAGCATCAACATCTTGGGGGTGAATGGGTCTTGGTCTGTGCTTGAATGGTGTGTCATCTGATAACTTGATTTGGTGAGTAACTTTGTCAGTTTTGCCAAAATCTAGATCATGTTTTGCAAATACTTCTGGGATAGTGTTAAGTTTTGTTGTGATGTGTTCCTTCCATTCAGGTGAGAGGGGTGAGTCACTGAAGCTGAAATTCAGCAGTGGCTGTGGTGAAGAATGGTCTGCGTCAGCTATACTTTGCTCTTTTGAAATGATGGTACGAACTGCACTCATTTCTGCAATGACAGATCTGGCTGGAATGATGACATCATGATCAGATTCATTGCTTATAATGACAGGCAACTGACAAGGTTGAAATTGTGGGGGGTCGACCAGACATGATTTAACCATTAAGCTGCCAGGCAAAGAGAATGTAGTTGGATGCTCTATAATGACAGTGTTTTGCAGAAAGCAATTGACAGATGTTCCTTCCAAAATGACAGTGCTTCCTGCTGGAATGGTTTGTGGACCTTTCTCATGCATTCTGATGGCACTGCAAGTGGTTCGGTTGTGTCTAAGTTCAAGGATCTTCAGCACTGCTCTATATCCATATGGAAGTGAATGAGTGATTGTCAAGTCATCTTCAAGACATTTTTCATAGACATCAAGTGTGTTTGTGCCAATAAGCACCAGAGACTGCATTGATTTGACATCAGGCACCACCAAAGCAAGGGTGTGAATGTCTATGGATGTACCAAGAAACTCAGGAGGAAAGGCAAGATCGAGTTCAATGTAACCCATGTATGGCACATTCTGACCATAAGCTCCCTCAACTTCTAAAATGTCAATTAAGGGTTTGATTTCTTGATCAGAAAGATGGTTGCAATTAAAGGAAGACACTGTTGTCACCTGAGAACCTGTATCCAATGGACAGTTGAAAGGTGTTCCTCTCATGAACACTTGTGCAGTGCTTTTGGTTCCAATGAGTCCCTTTGGTAATTTGCACATATGAGAGGTGGGTTGTGGCTGATTGAACCTTATGGGACGTTGATTGACTGCAGCCTCTGGTTGTCCATCAGCAGAGACTGCATTCAGTTTGATGGCTTACTATTGTTTGTGTTCTTAAGGTCCCAGGCCTGTTGTTTCTGCTGCAGCTGCTTCCTTTTTGTCATCACCAGAGCTGAGTTGGCTGCATTACTGCATGATGAAGAGATGTGACCATCCTCACCGCACTTGAAACAATACCAAGACTTAGGTCTATTTCAAGGTTGTGCTTGCAGCTCTAGACTTTGGTGATGTGGTTTGTGATTGTTTTTTAGAAAGCAAAGATGATAATTGACTTGTTCATTTGTTTCTTCAGATCCGCTCTATTTCCAGAGCTCTCACTCAGAGACGCATTGTTTCAAGCTCAAGCTTTTTATTCTGGTTTTCCATCTCCTTAATGCGCAAAGTTAGGCGGAGATTTTCAGTAGACGGCTCGGCTGGCTGGTTGGGAGGTATACCTGGATCTGTGCCAGGAGCCGGAACAGCATCAGCTTGAGCCACCTTTGCCTCCGACTCCTTTACAGCAACACCAGTCGCACCAACCAAGTGAGACAACACCCCTTTCTCCTCCAGTTTGTAAGCAAGGCACCACTTAAGCTCAGCTTTCCGAGCACTTAATAGGACATCAATATAGTAAAAGTTTGAAACAATCAGTAAATCGGCTTTCCTACACCGCTCAAGTTTGTCCCAAGAGGGTTTTACAACAAAATCATCCAAATCGAAATCCATTGTGCCCCACACCAAAAACTGCCAACCAGTGAGAAAAAAAAACTACTTACCACTGTACAAAAACACAAAAACGCAGAATGCGCACGGACGAGCCCCCACTTCATGCTATGACCCCGTCTAGGGGAAACCAGGGACACAACATGACTGCGCAACTTCCTCTACTCCCAAGCCGAATAACCCTTAATCAACACAATGCTGATAAGTGAAAATGCATTTATTTACAAAATGTGAACTCTATTTACAGTGCAAGACTACTAACTGAGGCTTCGGGGTGGACTCCAGCCAAAATAACAAACCAAACAACCTTAACTAGTAGTCAGGAGATAACCTAACAAATAAAGAGAAAATAACATACAAAAGACTAAGGGCCCTATCTTGCGCCAGACTCCCTAAACCCGCTATTTGCGGATTTAGGATTTAGGAAGAGGCGTTCCCCCGTAAAAGTTGCTATCTTGTGCACCTCCCGCTATCCGCAAAACACCTCCGCTACCCGCTATATTATGAATAGGCATGTTTTGGGCGTTACGCCAGTTAAACCAATCAGTGTGCCAGGTGCCATTGCCTTTAAGGGCAGGATGCGCTATCCTAAATCCTAAATCCGCGATGGAGAGAGGGAGGTAAATTTTCTCAGGGCTTCTACTGAGGCTAAAGCAAGTTGGCTTTATATACATATTATATATTATATTATAGGCGAGTTAATTCGGGAGGTGGAGCCACATGTGTCCAAGTGGACGTGTCACAAGGTTGTACTGACTGAGTAAAATCCCCGGCCACACCACACACACACAAGAGGCAGAGGTGGAACTAGGCTATGTGTAAACTAATTTATTGACAAGGTAGATTGGGCAAATAAAATATTAAAAATAAAAATATAGCACAGCTGCTGGCTTATGATAAAACAATAAAACGTGCTGGCGTAAGTGTCCAATTAAAACAGTCTTTCCTCTAAACAGTCTATATGAGTAATATACTCAGTCCATTCCAGCGGCGTCCTGGTATCAGTCCGACCGTGTGCGTGGCGAGGCTCCGTCGGGACGCGCATTGAAGCCGCCTGGGCGCGCTCTCGTAACAGCCCAAACTTTAGGGATAGCGGATAGCGGGTGGTCCTGACCACCCGCTATCCGTGTGTGCACAAGATAGCAACTTTAGGGATAGCGCATGAAACACGCCCACGGACACACCTCCAGGCGCAAATGACGGAGTCGGCATAAGGATAGCGGGTAGCGGGTGGCGCAAGATACCGTTTAGGGATAGCGGAAGTTCCTAAATCCGCAATTTGCGGGTAGCGGGTAGTGGCAGCGGATAGCGGGTGGCACAAGATAGGGCCCTAACTTCCCTAACTTACCAAAAAACAGGAGAAAATGACAAAGAAAAATAGCAGCCCACCCCTATTTTCACTTAATCGCTATTTTCTTCACAGAACACAGTCTAACTCTAATTCCCTGTCACACACACAATACAGGGGGAAAAAACAGGGGGTTTCGGGTTGGGAGCGGAAGAAGAATGTCGCCTTCGTCTTCATCCAGTCTCCTTATATAGCACTCTCCCCACTGGCTGGTCCAATCCCGGTCGTCCTTGCCGGCAGCCAATCGGGCACAGAAATCATTGCAAACACATGTTAGCCAATATGACCATAGGTTGTAACGCTCAGTTGCACTGAAATCACGATCTGCTTTTGCTCCACAGGCACAAGCGGTATGTGAACTCAAGTGAACTTGTTGCTTGGATGAACTGATGTGTCTTTTCATAAGATTCTCTTTTGTTAGCTGTCTCCCCTCCTCGGTGCACAGCATGAACAAAAGATCTGCAAGGGAAGGAGGATTGTCTTTTTTCTGTTCAAGTTGCATGTTCATTATGACTGTGTTATCCCAGCATCCACGACAGAATTGTTTAATGAGATGTTTCTCTGTTTCACTGGGTTGAATTCCCCCCTTTTCACAACTGAATTCAAGGTGAGCTGCAGTCGCTGGAGATAGACTGAGGGCTTTTCACCTGGGTCTTGAAAAGTGTTTAAAAACTGAGCAAAAGGCTCCTCTCCATCTTGAACAGTAGCAAAGGCTGAATCAAGGACCTGCAAGTAAGTGGCAGGTAAAGCGTCAGGGCCCAGTCCTTTAACTACATCAGCTGCAGGCAGTAGTCGAGTTGTAAAAAAAAATTCGGGGGGGGGGGGTGGTCAATTTTTTTCACTTGATGAAAAGTGAGGATGGCAGTTTTACAGGGGGGATGATTTTGACTGTTTTTTTTCAGGGGGGATGCCATCCACCCTCATCCCCCCTCAACTTGAGTACTGGCTGCAGGTGATAACAAGCTCTCAAGGATGCGTCTGGTGACATGTAAAGCAGACAGACTGGGATCAGCAAGGAGTAGGTCAATTTGAAAGCGTCATATTTCATAATCTGTTTCATTGGGACATTTCCCAGACAAAGTACGGAGTCTAAGTAGTGACAAAGAATGAGATCTGTTGTCTTCTTTTTTCAAAATGTGTTGGACCACCACTTTGTACCTCTCTCTCACTCTTGGGATTTCTGTTTGTGTTTCCTATTCCAGCTTGTGGCTCATGCTGGTCAGGCTGAGAGCCGTCCTCTTCAGTCTGTTCAACTATTTGAACAGAATCCTCACCATTTTCCTCCTCTAGTGCGCAGTGCTGACTCATTTGGCTTAGCATGTCTTTTAGCAATACTTCAAAGGTTCTGCCACTAGAGGTTGCTAGGTTTTTTTATTTCAGTAAGGTAGGTTTGGGTGTAGCTGCCACCAACTGTTGTTGTGTACTCTGTTTCAAGAGCTTTTATATGGTAAACCACCTCTGGCCTGACCTCAAGGCAATGCCTGTATGGCAACAGTGGCTTTAATACTGAGAGAGCAGAGCTCTCTTTAAACTCAGCGACCAGGTTTTTGTGATATTCACTGGTGGGATCATCAACTGAAATTACACTATGAATAGACCCATATCGTTTTAACCATTCATTCAGTGCTTCACCTGTGTCTGTGTCAGTATTACCATCATTACTAACAATCACAGATTTTAGTATATTAATCCCTGATTGTTTAACAAAATCCATCTTAAAAGGAAAATGTAATCAGAACCAGAATTCAATGGCATTCACACACATAAAAGCTCCTGGCTAGCTCACCATAAATGTAACTTGTGCAACAAGGATGAATTGAATTGAATGATGACTATTTGCTAAGTTGCAGCAAACAAACACTCGCATACATGTACGGAGTGGAAGAAGCTGAAGAAGTGGAAGAGGAAGTGACCTGGTCCTAACCCGGAATTTATATTGACATCAGTAACCATGGTTACCCAGGTTACAACTGGGCTACCAGGCTGCCAACACGCCGCTGAAGCATCTCCAGCAGCGAGGGGAAGTCGCAGTTTCTGTCCAAAAATGAAGCCGCTCTCAGAAAACTGTCCAAGAAGGACAGGAGGATGGCTTCCACATTTTTCTCTGCTGCTGGGTGGATGGCTGAAAGCAGCATCTTAAGTGAAAGCTGATGTTCTCTCTGCATCTCCTCCTGTAGCTCTTGCTCCATGTGAGTGAGGCAGTGGCGCCTCGCTGAAGTCCAGGTCACCAGTGTGTTAGTTACCAGTGTTACACACCACATTCAAGGTAAAACATATACACACTTTTACAGTGTTCATGGTCATTTTCTAAGGGAGTTTTCAATGTAGATTACACTGTAAATAGTACTTTTGCCGAAAAGTCATTATAACTTATAATTCATTGTCAGTATGACTACAAATTATTAATGTTGCTGTGATAACTCAATAATTTGTATTATCGTCGTCTCAACTAATGAGAAGTTTTCAAACTTTGAAAAATGATTTAACTTAAATTATGAATGGCAGTCAAAAGAATGTACAGTTAATAGTTTCCATCATTGGCTGTTTATTAGTGACGTAAGCAGGTTGAACGTGCTTTACCAACAAAACCATTGGTCCTGTCCGCTATTTTCTCTCTTTCGCCACATGCGGATCTCTCGTCCTTTGGGTTGCTTCTCTGGAATTTTGATAAGGTAAGTTAAGTGATAGCTAAAAGTTTGGCATATATGATTAAACTTTATTAGCCAGAGCTTTTGTCTGTTTTAATCATCGAAAGCAACCAACCTGACCTGCTTCTATTTGGGACCTGCCGTTAGTTTGTTTGGCACAACACTTTTACTCAAGAAAACCAACAAAATATTATTAAAAGATACCGAAAAATAAGGGCATAGAAAAAACGTGTCAAAGCCACAGGAGTTTAGCTTTGTTTCACTTCATTACACATTTGGCCCGCTAACTGGATGCGTGTAATCGCAGTGTCGTGTGCGGCCCCGCCCGCCCATCTGCACCGCCGAGAACGAGCTGCCCAACTCTCCCACTGCTACAGTGAGTAAGTTAAGTCTGCTTAGCTGCTTATAAACTCTAAAACACACTAGTACTTTAGCCGGTGTGTTGCTTGTGTCCCCGGTAACTGAGCTGGATGTGACGGGAAAACCCGCAGTCACTGCCCGGAAAAACTCCCCTTTCACCGGCAGGAGAAGCTGTCGCCTGCTAAACAACTGGTGAGCTCAGCACCCCACTTTTGATGTGAATGTTTTTTCTATGAAGGCCCGGTGTTTATTTATCAACACACGTACCCACACCTGGCCAATGCAGGAGACCGACTCTACTGGGCTTGTGTTTTTCAATTGAAGTTTCAGGCCATGTAACATTAATCTGAAATTGACTTGTCTGTATTCGCTAACTAATCAAGTCATCAGTGACGCTGGCTAACCTCCCTTTTTAGTATTAACTAATATACATGTTTTTATTTCCTAACTTTAGTCTTGAGGTCTAACGGAAACGGAATTTGTTTTTACCAGGGTCGTGTGTTAAAAACGTCCCCAGTAATTTTAGTCCAGTCTGAATTGACTGTGTGTGTTTTTACAGACGTCCTCGGTGATAATCACAGCGCAAGATATAAACTGTTTTTCCTCAAACTCAGACGACCACTGACAAATTTAAACTCTTTCGAACAGAAACCTACTCACGGATTTTAACAGACGAGTGTTCCCCCAAAAGTTTTGTCGAGCTATCAGATACCGTAAGCCTCATTTGATATACTTAACTGATACCTTTTTTTTTTTTTTTTTGCCATTTTTGGGTGGTTTGTTTTTTGTCTATCCTGTGTCTAGCTTCAATTTGCTTTTGCCATTTGCTTTTCATGTTTTGTCATTCTCAGCTTCAGAGTGGAGCACAAGCTGCTGTCCTTGGTTGTTGTCCAGCTAGAGAAGCTCGACTAACTACTTCCCATCCTGTCGGTGTATATGGATCAAGACAGACTTCTGACCTCTCCTTGAGCATTTCTGTGGCATTGAGGTGGGTTAAGCACAGAGTGAAATCAGCACCTCTCCTAGAGTTTCAACAAAACACACCAATAATATGACCATTTAACTGTATGGTTACTGGATTGGATTGCATTCTTGGGTGTTTTGTTTCTTTTGACCCAGCCCCCTCAGTATCTTGCTCCAGTTTGCTTTTGCCATTTGCTTTTCATGTTTTGTCATTCTCAGCTTCAGAGTGGAGCACGAGCTGCTGTCCTGCTGTTGTTGTCCAGCTAGAGAAGCTCAACCTCTCCTTGAGCATTTCTGTGGCATTGAGGTGGGTTAAGCACAGTGAAATCAGCGCCTCTCTTACACAGTTTCACCAAAACACACCAATATTGTCACCTTTTTAACTGTATGGCTACTGGATTGGGTTGCATTCTTGGGTGTTTTGTGTTTTTTGTCCACCCTGTATCTTGCTTCAGTTCACTTTTGCCATTTAGTTGTCATGTTTTCTCATTTTCAGCTTTGAAGTGGAGCACTGAAGATCTGGCATCCTGGTTTGTTCTCCAGCTAGTGGAGCTTGAAGGTAATTTCCCCCAGTTCACATGTATCATGTGAGATGCACCTCTGCTCCATACCAAAATTCTGGTATTGCACCACAGTGGGTACTGATAATTATACTACTTTATTATTTCAGTGCCCAACATGCTGCTGCGAGTCATTATCAACAAAGATGACATTAGGAAGATTCAGATTGATAGTTTGCCAGAGACTCTTGAAGAGTTTTACTCATTCTTGAAATGTAAACTTGGGATGGAAGGTGACTTGGTGGTCCAGTATGAAGATCGAGAGTTTGACAATGAGCTCTGCAACTTGATGAGCTTGTCTGATCTTCCTGAAGGGAAGGCAACACTGAAGGTAACTGTCAAGCAGGCCCCCCGAGTCATATCACAGTGATTCAACTTTGGACACGGCAAGTTTGTCCTCAACCCCATCATCTTCTCGTGAGGACGTTTCCACCCGCCGTCGGCCTTGGCCTGACCCATTTGAGATTCCTAGATTTTCGTATGATGTTGAGCTGCAGCTTAAAAGGGGTAATGAAGCCTACCAGGAGAATGGAACCTTGCTTAATTTAAGGAAAGATGCTAAATCTGAGATACTTGACAAATTGGCAGAAGCAATGTACATGTAGCACCCCAGCACTCTATAGTAGCCTTAAACACTTGCAAGCTAAGATGATGGGGTGTTGGGTTCGGTTTGTAAAGGTAGCTACCACGCAGGTTTACCTGTTTTGAGTAGAACTTTAAGTACTCTATGTATCCACCAATATTTACACACATGAAATGTACTTTAAATAACTGATCCCAGACAACTTCTGTAAATGATAGTAAATGACTTTACTGAGGTTTTTCTTTGCAATGTACAAATAATATTTATGTTTAGGTGTAAGAAAAGAAAATGAATAAGAAAACAAACTCAAAGGACACACTTACTGCCTCTTTAAAATTTCAAAAGAATAGACTATGGCAATGTAAAACACTGTAATTACCTGGCTGAATTGCCTTTTACACAAAATTCACCTTAAGTAAGAGCCAAATAGAAAAAATCCTTGTCTAGGCTAATTACTTGAAAATATGCAAAAAACCTGTTTGCCAACAAACAACCAAATACAAGGAAATATGCAAATCTTCTCTTATATGCACCACTATGCCTATATAGCAGATAATCAAAGTCGGATCAAAACCTTAACCAAAATAGTTATAGCTTAATACTACAGCAGTGGGCCCACACACACACACACCCTCACACAAAATAACAAACGTTGCAGGCCTGTAGTTGCTCGGGTTCGGTGCGGCCGGTGGAATAGTAGAATGATCCGAACAAAGATGAGGAAAAGTCTTAACTTACAGTTTGACGTCCTACCACGTTTCAGTAGCAGTCCGGGGAAAACAGGGAATAACAGTCCACAGCGCGCAGTCCGGGGAAAACAGGGATGAGCAGTCCACAGCCGAGAGACGAAACCAGCAGCAGCGGAGACGAAATCCTCTTCAGAAAACTGTCGTACTTGCTCGTTATACACGAAGCAAACAGCAGTCCTTCACACGAAGCAAACAGCAGTCCTTCACACGAAGCAAACAGCAGTCCTTCACACGAAGCAAACAGCAGTCTGTCTAGTCCGTAATGGCGCCCGCTACACTTCAGCTAGCGACTTATTAGCAGTTAGCACAAACACAGTTCACATCGAACTTTCAGCTCAATCCACCGTAATAAAAGCTGGAAAACGTGCTTGTCTACAGCTACATTAACTGGACATACGCTAGGCTAAAGCATCCCAGCGATTTCTTAACTTTTCTCCCCTCTCTGTATTTCTCTCTCTTACTGCGTCTGTACCCGTTTTTTCGTCCTCTCGTTCTCTTCACAGCAACACCTTTCCGACTTTTCTCTCCCCGCCCCTTCTGTTCTCTTCCGTACTACAACCAATCATCACAGGTGAAATTGACTGACTGACTCCGGGAACCAATCACAAACACAATATCATAAAATAAGGACTTAACCTGTGTTTTTTCACTAAATTACACTCACAATTTACCTTAAACATATTATACAGGTACTTACAGAGAAAAACAACATTCACATTGTAACATCCAATCATATTTATGACTGAATTATTTTACCTTTCAGTGAACCATTTGTGTTTTCTTTTATTAAACTACATCACTTTTAGTTTAATTATTTGCTGAAATTTCTACTCATATTACTTTAAGAGGGTAACATATTTATTTTAAGAAAATAACATATTTTAAGGCCTGTGTATTTTACACCGGGCTACATCCTCCCCCTTCTAAAGCATTTGATGCCCTCATCAAATTTAAGGTTTAAATAACTGACTGAAAGGACTTAATCTAGCACAGTCAGGACACAAGGCCATGGGGTGACACCAGGTGGTTTGACATAGGCGGCGTCTTAAGTCTCTGTAGGTGCCACTTCCAACAAGCACACCATGACTGAAAACAATCAGTGTTTGATCGGAGGGTTTTCCCAGCTCATCATAACTCAGTCTAAGCACTGGTTTCTTCACTCTCCTTGAACACTCAGCTGGAAGCTCATCTTCTTCAGCTATTTCCTCCTCATTTCCATCTGCTCCCCCCTCTAGATCTCTGTCTGCATCTGGATCAATGGTGGGAGGCAGATCAGCATCTGGAATATCATCAGTCTCTAGACTCTGGCCGACTCCAGCCAGATCCCTGGCTGGTGAAACAACTTGAACGTCATTTGTGACTTGGCTTAGTTGTCTTGGGCAGAACTCTGGCTGTGACAAGAGATCTTTCCACTCAACTGATATTTGTCTTGGTGGATCCACATCCTCATAGTCAGACTCTGAGGAGAGTGGCTCATCCTCATAATTAACAAACTGTGTTGATCTTTGAGCCAGTCTTTGTTGTTTCCTGGTTCCGGGCTTTTGTGGACGCTCTGGCTCATCATTCTCTGATGGCAGTCTCACTAGATAGCCGATGGGTAACAGATGATTGCGGTGCACTGTTTTTACAACTCCAGTCCCCCTTTCTGGTTTCACTTGGTAGACTGGAAGGTTTGGCATTTTTCCAACCACAATGTAAGGCATGGACCTCCATTTATCCTTCAGCTTGTGTTTTCCAGTGACACCGTAGTTTCTCAGCAGCACACGATCTCCTTCCTCCAAGACTTGATCCTTCACTAGTTTGTCATGTGCTCTTTTGTTTCTCTTGTGATTTTTGTCAGCAGCTTCAGTAGCAAGTTGGTAGGCTTTGTGAAGGTCTGCTTTCAACTTTGTCACATACTGCTGATACGTCACACTCTTTTCACTCTTATCAGACACTCCAAAACAGATGTCCACAGGTAAGCGGGCTTCTCTGCCGAACATCAGCAGATAAGGTGAGTAACCAGTCGCTTCATTTCGGGTGCAATTATAGGCGTGCACCAGCTGACTGATGTTCTGACTCCACTTCTGCTTCCGCTTCGGATCCAGAGTTCCGAGCATGGATAGCAGTGTACGGTTGAATCTCTCGGGTTGTGGATCTCCTTGGGGATGGTAAGGAGTGGTTCTTGACTTATGAATCCCCAGCATTCTCAGCAAGTCTTGGATCAGTTTGCTTTCAAAATCCCGCCCTTGATCCGAATGTATCCGTGCGGGGAGTCCATAGTGCACAAAGTAGCGCTCACATAGAATCTTGGCCACGGTTGAAGCTTTTTGGTCTCTCGCAGGGAAGGCTTGGGCGTATCTGGTATAATGATCCGTCACAACAAGGATATTAGCAAATCCCTGAGAATCAGGCTCAAGGGATAGAAAATCAATGCACACTAGATCGAGTGGGCCTTTGCTGGTTATCTGGTTTAAAGGTGCAGCTCTCTGAGGGGGTGTCTTTCTTGCGATACATCTTCCACAATTTTTGACATACTGCCCCACCTCTGCTCCCATCTTAGGCCAGTAAAACCGGTCTCTTATGAGTTCAGTGGTCTTTTCCACTCCCAGATGTCCGGAGTCATCATGGAGCGACCTGAGCACAGTGGAGACATATTCTTTGGGAAGGACAAGTTGGTGTATTTCTGTTCCAGATGGTCTCTCGGTGACTCTGTAAAGCAGTTCATCAACTACCAGCAACTTATTTGCCTCTCGTTTCAGCAATGTGACTCCAGGATCCTCACCCTGAACTGAGTGGAATGAGTGTCCATCCTTGACTGCTTTCTTCACTGGAGAGATTACTGGGTCAGAATCTTGAGCACTGATAAGGTCTTTATGACTGATCTGGGTCAAACAACCATAGTCCAAGCGTGTGGGAAAAGCATAACACTCAGGGATAGCATCTGGGGAAACCCCTAACGGCTCTGCACAGTTGAGGGACTCTCCAGCTGGCTTCCTACATCTGATCTGTTTACAAAGAGCTTTGACACTTTCAGGGGGAATGTTTTGCCACTCATCACTGTTTGGAAGGGGGTTGCGTGACAGTGAGTCGGCATCAATGTTGCTGCTTCCTGGTCGATACTGGAGCGTGAAGTTGTATGTCGAGAGGGCGGCAAGCCAGCGATGACCAGTTGCATTTAACTTAGCAGTTGTGAGAATATATGTTAGAGGGTTGTTATCAGTCCTCACTGTAAAGCTCGCTCCATACAGATAATCATGAAACTTATCAACCACAGCCCATTTAAGTGCCAAAAACTCGAGTTGATGCACTGGATAGTTCTTCTCAGAAGAACTGAGCTTCCTGCTTGCAAAGGCAACGGGCCTCAACCCTTCTGGGTATTCTTGGTTGAGCACTGCCCCTAAACCTTTAAAGCTGGCATCTATGTGTAACACATAGGGCTTTGCTGGATCAGCGAATGCTAGGACAGGTGTGTTGGTGAGACAATGAATGACCTTCTCGAAGGCCTCTGTGCATGACTGATCCCACCTGTCCCCGAAGGGCTCACTCACTTTGTAGTATGTCTTGTCTGGTACTTTGGCTGTTTTTCTTTTCTTCTGAGTTGGTGGATAACCCTTGCACAGTTCTGTAAGAGGTCTGACTATGATGGAGTAGTTCTTTATGAAGCGACGGTAATACCCACAGAATCCTAAAAAGGACTGCAAGGAGGGCAAATCAGTGGGCTGCTTCCAGTGGGTTACCGCTTCAACTTTAGCAGGGTCTGTGGCGATTCCATTCTCTGACACAATGTGTCCCACATAGGTCACTTGGGGTCTGCAGAACTGACATTTGTCAATCGACAGCTTCAGACCAGTCTCTTCCAGTCTGTCGATCACCTTAAGTAGTCTTTGTTCGTGCTCTTCCAGGGTTTTGCCGAACACAATAAGGTCGTCCAAATATACTATGACCTCAAGCATGTGCATGTCTCCAACTGCCTTCTCCATAAGTCTTTGGAATGTTGCCGGGGCCCCTGTGATCCCCTGTGGCATCCTCTCAAATTCATAAAATCCCAGTGGACATATGAAGGCAGTTTTCTCTTTATCTTCTTCTACCATTGGGATCTGGTAGTAACCGCTGCGCAGATCCAACACTGAAAACCACTTGCTTCCAGACAGACAGTCCAACGCGTCATCAATGCGTGGCACTGTGTACTGATCAGGGATTGTTCTTCGGTTCAGTGTCCGATAGTCCACACACATGCGCAGTTGTCCATTCTTTTTACGCGCCAGGACAATGGGCGACGCATAGGGGCTTCTAGATTCCTTTATTATCCCCGCTGCCAAAAGTCCCTGAAGGTGGCGTCGAAGGTCTTCTAGGTCAGCAGGTGATACACGGCGAGACCTTTCTCTGAATGGAGTACTATCATTTAGCCGTATGTGATGTTCCTCTCCTTTGGCTAATCCAACATCCCACTCTTCTGTTGAGAACACGTTGGACCTCTTAGAAAGTTTTTGTCTTAGTCTTTCTTTCCACTCATGTGGAATGGGGGAGTCTCCAAAATCAAACAGTGATGCATCAATCTTGGAGGAAGTCTCTGAGTTTGAACTTGGGGCTTCGGTCACCATATCAGCTACATGCAGGTGTGCAATCACAGTGCCGATGGGAATGGAGGTTGCCTTTAATGACTCATTACGTAACAGCACCAGGAACTTGTTCTTGTTCATGTCTTTTGTGAACAGGACAGTTGGCTGAACAAACACACTTGAAGGGAGAGCTGGTGAAAGAGCTCGCTCTGTGATGAGGATGCTGTCTTCCAAAGTGTGTCTCTCTTTGACTTTGCAGGTAGCTATGTACTCCCGTCCCGCAGGAATGACAAGAGGACCAGGACCAAACCACTTTACTTCAGCTACAGGGATGTCTTCAAGAGTGACTTTGAGGGACTTTGTTGTAGGAAAGGGTTGGGATTGCTGCTCAGGCACACATACTCTTGCTGACCGGATGTTATCTGGGTCAACAGTTTGCTCTCTGGATGTGTAGGGTCTGATATTATGAACATTAGTTCCAACCAGCACAGGGATGTTGTCTGAACAGCGGGGATCTGGGCACACCAAGGCCAGAATAGGGACTGACTTGGCTTTGCCTGGTTTTCTCTCAGGGAGCTCCAACTCAACTTGAATGTAGCCTCTGTAGGGGTAGCTGCTGTCTGACTCACTAAGGCCCCATATGGCTAAACTACTGACTGGATGTATAGGCACATGAGACAGATGCTTGACATACCAAGTCTCGAAGATTATTGTCACTTGTGATCCACTATCAAGGAGAGCAGTACATGTTTGGCCGTCAACTTTTACACTGGCTGTGGAGGGTGGCCCTATTAGTCCCTCTGGCAGAGAGTTAGTTTGAACATCCACAGCACTCCTCTTTACACTGACGTTATGAGTGTTCTCTGCAGTAGGTGCAGCACTTGAGTCTCTCTGACTTGTCCTCAGCTGTCTTTGAGCACGGATGAGTTTTTGTATCACCTTTTGGTAGTTTTCTGGAGAGCTACATTTGTTAGCATAATGCCCGTCTTCACCACAACGGTAACAGAAGTCACGTGAATCTCTTTGCCATGAGGCTCTCGGCCTACTGTGGCTAGGCAGAGGACCTTGGCTGGGTTGTGCTTCTTTGGAAACTGGGGTGGGTTTAATTGACATGACTGTGATCTGTTTCCTCAGCTTTCTCACCTCTTTCTTTAAGGCTTGGAGGTCTTTATCTTCACCCGAGACATCCGCCTCAGTAGTGGCAACTGGTTCTGGGACAGGCGAGGGAACAGACTGTGTTGTTGACGAAGCTGTGAGCTCAGTGACGTGTGATTTCAGTTCCTGTATCTCTGCTCTGAGGTCTTTTATTTCGGTCTCTGCTGGTATTGTAACAGTTTTGACATGTACGGACTTGGTTGGGTTCAACTTGTGGCGGGAGGCTTCATACTCCTCCTCAATACGGATCTCATTTAACAGCTGCAGAAATGTGGGTGGATTATCTCTGCGCTCTCTGAGCCTGAGGTTTAAGAGCATCATGTCCGATCTGGTGGCACCTTTAATAAGTTGGTCAAGGCGTGCTCTATCTGTTGAAGCGGGTGGCAAGCCTCCCTTCTGAACCACTTTGTTCAGGGCTCTCTCCATTCTTCTCAGAAATGCTGAAAGTTTCTCACCATGTTGCTGAACCATCATTCTGAAGGCAAAATAGAGCTCTTCGCCTGTTTCAGCTGTGCCGAAAGTGTTCTCAATCACATCAATGTACTCTTTAGGAGTTGCGTCTGGGTTGTTGAATCGAATGGCTTGCAGGATCTCTAGTGCAGGACCCTTCACACTCTCCATTATTTTCATCCTTTTTTCTCTGTCTGGGCGATCACACTCCTCTATCATGAGTCGAGCTTGCTCTATCCAATTATCCAGCTGCTCTTCTCCAGGAGGTGTGGGGATGACACCCGAGAAAGTTCGCAGTCTCCGGAATGAGATACTGTCACTGTTAAGCTTAGATGTTTTCTGCATGATATCTCCCACTGCTCTAATGATAGCCTCAGGTGTGGATGCTCGGAGTGGGGAAACAAAATCAGGTGCTTGTGGCTGCTCTTGTGCAGCATTCCCTACTTGTTCCTCAGTGGACACATTTCCCTCCTCAGAAGATCCAAAAATCCTCCATGTGGAATTACTCCCCTCCATTAACACATCCAAAGGAATGGCTTTTGGGTTGACATCCTCGCTGCATTCGCACAATACAGTTAGGCCTTGACACTGAGGATCATACATCCTTCCTCTGACCTTAACACGTCCTAAAGCTTTTATGGACTGCAAGGTTTTTTCAATGAAATCATTCTCTGTGTCTTCTGGGACATCTTTGACTAGCAGGGCATGTGAATGGTCAATGCCTTCTCCTTTGCACCAGTGCTGTAGTTGTTGTGCCATTTTTGCTTTTGACTGTTAACTGGACTTTACTGTTTGATTGAGCTTATACTGCTCTGAATTTAGGAAAATCACGTTTATTGAGATAATGACTGAAATACAGTGTTTTTAGCTTAGATTAATGAACTTATGAACTAAAATATCACAGATTTAATTTATTTCCTGATGTATTGTCTCTATTTTACTGTTTATCTTACTTGACTATTTTTGTTGTCTGGGTCAGAATGTGGAACGAAACTAAACAATCCCAGCGGTGCCTCCATTTTTATGTAGCACCCCAGCACTCTATAGTAGCCTTAAACACTTGCAAGCTAAGATGATGGGGTGTTGGGTTCGGTTTGTAAAGGTAGCTACCACGCAGGTTTACCTGTTTTGAGTAGAACTTTAAGTACTCTATGTATCCACCAATATTTACACACATGAAATGTACTTTAAATAACTGATCCCAGACAACTTCTGTAAATGATAGTAAATGACTTTACTGAGGTTTTTCTTTGCAATGTACAAATAATATTTATGTTTAGGTGTAAGAAAAGAAAATGAATAAGAAAACAAACTCAAAGGACACACTTACTGCCTCTTTAAAATTTCAAAAGAATAGACTATGGCAATGTAAAACACTGTAATTACCTGGCTGAATTGCCTTTTACACAAAATTCACCTTAAGTAAGAGCCAAATAGAAAAAATCCTTGTCTAGGCTAATTACTTGAAAATATGCAAAAAACCTGTTTGCCAACAAACAACCAAATACAAGGAAATATGCAAATCTTCTCTTATATGCACCACTATGCCTATATAGCAGATAATCAAAGTCGGATCAAAACCTTAACCAAAATAGTTATAGCTTAATACTACAGCAGTGGGCCCACACACACACACACCCTCACACAAAATAACAAACGTTGCAGGCCTGTAGTTGCTCGGGTTCGGTGCGGCCGGTGGAATAGTAGAATGATCCGAACAAAGATGAGGAAAAGTCTTAACTTACAGTTTGACGTCCTACCACGTTTCAGTAGCAGTCCGGGGAAAACAGGGAATAACAGTCCACAGCGCGCAGTCCGGGGAAAACAGGGATGAGCAGTCCACAGCCGAGAGACGAAACCAGCAGCAGCGGAGACGAAATCCTCTTCAGAAAACTGTCGTACTTGCTCGTTATACACGAAGCAAACAGCAGTCCTTCACACGAAGCAAACAGCAGTCCTTCACACGAAGCAAACAGCAGTCCTTCACACGAAGCAAACAGCAGTCCTTCACACGAAGCAAACAGCAGTCTGTCTAGTCCGTAATGGCGCCCGCTACACTTCAGCTAGCGACTTATTAGCAGTTAGCACAAACACAGTTCACATCGAACTTTCAGCTCAATCCACCGTAATAAAAGCTGGAAAACGTGCTTGTCTACAGCTACATTAACTGGACATACGCTAGGCTAAAGCATCCCAGCGATTTCTTAACTTTTCTCCCCTCTCTGTATTTCTCTCTCTTACTGCGTCTGTACCCGTTTTTTCGTCCTCTCGTTCTCTTCACAGCAACACCTTTCCGACTTTTCTCTCCCCGCCCCTTCTGTTCTCTTCCGTACTACAACCAATCATCACAGGTGAAATTGACTGACTGACTCCGGGAACCAATCACAAACACAATATCATAAAATAAGGACTTAACCTGTGTTTTTTCACTAAATTACACTCACAATTTACCTTAAACATATTATACAGGTACTTACAGAGAAAAACAACATTCACATTGTAACATCCAATCATATTTATGACTGAATTATTTTACCTTTCAGTGAACCATTTGTGTTTTCTTTTATTAAACTACATCACTTTTAGTTTAATTATTTGCTGAAATTTCTACTCATATTACTTTAAGAGGGTAACATATTTATTTTAAGAAAATAACATATTTTAAGGCCTGTGTATTTTACACCGGGCTACATCCACATACACTGCCTACCCATCACGAGAAGAATATGACATTTCAGCTTGAAATTCAAAATGGGAAACTACAGGAACAAGCTTCGTGTGGCTGGATGCTCTGAACTCCAAGTTAATCGCCGTTCCAAAGGACCAAAACAAAAGCTCAAGAAAGCTATAAATCTGAAGTTAATTTCCTTCCCGACTTCCCTGAAGGAAGAACCCAAAATGTTCTGGAAGAAGAGAGATTAGTCATTATTGGAGAAATGAAGAAGAAGAAAGCTGATATGAAGAAAGTCAACGAAATGATGGCCAGCACCTTCTCCCTGCGACGAAAGCAAATTGAGTACGTTTACATGCACACCATATTCCGGTTCGGCTCAATATTCCGGCTAAGGTAACTGCGCCGCGGCAACTGGAATATTCCGTTTACATGTTACTTGGCATGCCCCCGTGTTTCGGCGTATTCCACTCTCTGACGTAATGCGACACTCAGCCGCGGGGGGCAGCAGTACGCGTATAGGCGTCTGGTCTGCCGGAAAAACAGACGAAGAAGTCGTCTTCCTCGTCTTCTTCTTCTTTTTCTTCTTCTTCTGTCGCTATTTCTATGTTTTCTCCCATCGATATACTCCGTGATATTTAAGTGTTTCATTAGCTGAAGGCGGACTGCAGTCTCCTGGCTCTTGCTGCTGTTCGCCCTGCCGTTTTCCCCGCTTGCAGGTAACCATAGCAACAAAGACGCCACAGGATTCCTTGTGAGTCGAGCATGCGCAGTCGTGACTGAATATTCCGGTTCGGGGAGTTTTCCGACTAAGGTGGTTACATGCCCCAATATTCCGGTTGGAACAGGAATATTCCAGGGGGCTTATTCGGAATTCTCTCCAACCGGAATATGACCTTAATCGGGTTCGGTGCGTGTTTACATGACACGTGCGCAACCGGAATATTGCGAATATTCCGGTTAATACAGGAATAAGGTCTGCATGTAAACATGCTCATTGTGGAACACGAGCCACCTGTGACAGAGCTGAAGACCAGTTGGCCAGCTTTGTTCACAGAGCAACAGGTAAGGGTTTCAAGTCAGGGGTGCAGGCTGGACACCTGAAAGTGAAAATTGCAGCTGTGATCCTGAATTTGGGTTGGGGGGTTGTTTGCAGTCTTTATTTATATGGGGTTATTTGTCAAACAAATGGGTATAACAGCAGCTTTCCAGACTTGAAAAATCTCCTTTGCATGCTTGATGATGATGTAAGTATCTTACCTTGGGGATGCAACAAAGTATCAGTCAGCAGTACATTTTAGCCAAAATGGTTTTCCAACAGTCTTGAAGGAGTTCCCAGAGGTGTTGGCCCCTTTGCCTTCACTCTGCGGTCCAGCTCACCCCAAACCATCTGGATTGGGTTCAGGTCCGGTGACTGTGGAGGCCAGGTCATCTGCTGCAGCACTCCATCACTCTCCTTCTTGGTCAAATAGCCCTTACACAGTCTGGAGGTGTGTTTGGGGTCATTGCCCTCTTGAAAAATAAATGATGGTCCAACTAAACGCAAACCGGATGGGATGGCATGTCGCTGCAGCATGCTGTGGTAGCCATGCTGGTTCAGTGTGCCTTCAATTTTGAATAAATCCCCAACAGTGTCACCAGCAAAACACCCCCACACCATCACACCTCCTCCTCCATGCTTCACAGTGGGAACCAGGCATGTGGAATCCATCCGTTCACCTTTTCTGCGTCTCACAAAGACATGGCAGTTGGAGCCAAAGATCTCAAATTTGGACTCATCAGACCAAAGCACAGATTTCCACTGGTCTAATGTCCATTCCTTGTGTTTCTTGGCCCAAACAAATCTCTTCTGCTTGTTGCCTCTCCTTAGCAGTGGTTTCCTAGCAGCTATTTGACCATGAAGGCCTGATTCGCGCAGTCTCCTCTTAACAGTTGTTCTAGAGATGGGTCTGCTGCTAGAACTCTGTGTGGCATTTATCTGGTCTCTGATCTGAGCTGCTGTTAACTTGCCATTTCTGAGGCTAGTGACTCGGATGAACTTGTCCTCAGAAGCAGAGGTGACTCTTGGTCTTCCTTTCCTGGGTCGGTCCTCATGTGTGCCAGTTTCGTTGTAGCACTTGATGGTTTTTGCGACTCCACTTGGGGACACATTTAAAGTTTTTGCAATTTTCCGGACTGACTGACCTTCATTTCTTAAAGTAATGATGGCCACTCGTTTTTCTTTAGTTAGCTGATTGGTTCTTGCCATAATATGAATTTTAACAGTTGTCCAATAGAGCTGTCGGCTGTGTAGTAACCTGACTTCTGCACAACACAACTGATGGTCCCAACCCTATTGATAAAGCAAGAAATTCCACTAATTAACCCTGATAAGGCACACCTGTGAAGTGAAAACCATTTCAGGTGACTACCTCTTGAAGCTCATGGAGAGAATGCCAAGAGTGTGCAAAGCAGTAATCAGAGCAAAGGGTGGCTATTTTGAAGAAACTAGAATATAAAACATGTTTTCAGTTATTTCACCTTTTTTTGTTAAGTACATAACTCCACGTGTGTTCATTCATAGTTTTGATTCCTTCAGTGAGAATCTACAATGTAAATAGTCATGAAAATAAAGAAAACGCATTGAATGAGAAGGTGTGTCCAAACTTTTGGCCTGTACTGTACATGTTTATTTCCTTTATGTGCATTGGAACAACACACACACACACACAGAAAAAAAACAGAAGACTTGTCTATGTGTCAGCTTGTCTGGCTTGTCTGGCTTGTCTATGTGTCAGCAGTGGGGTTCTCCTCGGTCTCCTGCCATAGCACTTCATCTCATTCAGATCACAACGTATGGTTCAAGCTGACTTTTGCACCCTGAGTCTGCAGGACAGCCTGAGTTTGGTGGAAGTTGAAGTTGGAGACTGAGGATGTTTTTCCACCATTCGAACTATTCTGCATTCTTTCATCAATTTTCCTCTTCCGTCCACGTCCAGGGAGATTAGCCACAGTTCCATAGGTTATAAACTTCTTGATTATATTGCACACAGTGGACAAAGGAACTTCAGGATCTCTGGAGATGGTCTTGTAACCTTGAGATTGTTCATATTTTTCCACATTTTTTCTTCTTAAGTATTCAGACAATTCTCAGCTCTTCTTTCTCTTCTCCATGCTTGGTGTGACACACA
The DNA here is from genome assembly GCF_902150065.1 of Myripristis murdjan. Classification (NCBI taxonomy): domain Eukaryota; kingdom Metazoa; phylum Chordata; class Actinopteri; order Holocentriformes; family Holocentridae; genus Myripristis; species Myripristis murdjan. The sequence goes on from NC_043994.1 coordinate 3,585,678, forward strand.
CAGGCACACAACACAAAGTTGAGTCAACTTTTATACATTCTAACTGGCTTCAGGTGTGATTTTTATTTTGCCAGCACCGTTTACTTGCCACAGGTGAGTTTAAACGAGCATCACATGATTTACCCTCGGTTTTAAAAGGGTGCCAATAATTTTGTCCAATCCATTTTCGGAGTTTTGTGTAAAAGGATGTCAAATTTGGCTTTTTTCTTCTGCTTTCTTGTATTGTTCCAATGCACATAAAGGAAATAAACATGTGCATACCAAAAACATTTCAAATTGCAACAATTTCTGGGAGAAATGGTGTATTTTCTGGAAAAATTCAAAGGGGTTCCAATCGTTCGTCCATGACTGTACAGTGCAGCTTGAACACACTGATTGTCAGCAAACTCTTTCAGCACCACAGATAATGACGTTAAGAGCAACATTGGGATGATTTTTGAGTGCTATGTGCATGTTTCCACTGTGTGCTTTGTTTTGGAAATGACTGTAAAAGGTTCAGAGCGTTTGTAGAATCACTCTTAGAAAATACTCTTGATCTCTAAGATAACCTGTTAGCCGGGCTTTCTCTTACTTATCTGGCTTCACTATTGCCTCTGTCCCATACAGAGGTGACTCAGGTGGAGGCCATGGATGATGAGGAGACGCTGTCTGCAGGCTCAGAAAGACCGTTGCTGGTACACTGTAGTCCGTAATTAACAGTTATATGCCGTTCATCCTGTTTTAACATAGATCCAGTGTGGACACCTGGCAGTTGCTGATGTATCTTTCCTTTCTCACTAATGGTAGTGGTCTGCACATGGGACTAATGGGTGTCCTCAAGTGCTCGCTATCTTAAAATGGATTAGCTGCTATGATGTATATTTCACCAGAAGAGGGAAATCCTCCAGACCCCGAGCCTGTGGCCTCCACCTCCACACAGTCCAGCAGGAGACAATCACAAGATGTAATTAACTTCAATTTAATGAGGCTAGTCAGTGTGACATTGGCATTATTTTAAAGCCAGCCATGCAAAGGAGCAATGCTTATATGGTGAAGAAACTGTATTATGTATTTAATTTGTTTCAGGTCGGAGCAGACAGTGTGAGATTGCTGTACAAAAGAAAACTGGAACTAGACATTGAAGACATTGGATAATGAATATAAAAAAATGAAAATGAAAAAACTCAAACTTGAGGTGGAAAAATTACAACACGAGAAGAAAGTAATTCAGTGATTTATTTTCAGGCAAATGAAACAGTTAAGATCAGTGATGTAATGTTTTTCAGACATACGCAACACTGAAACTCAAAATGTGCTGTTCTGTTTCAGGGGCGGGAGAAAAATTAAAACTGAAAAAAAAAAAAAAAAACTTTCTATGTTTACTTTTTCATTTAACTAAAAAAATGTTCAGTTATGGCCTCTCTCACAGCCCTGCCTGAAGGGAAATCAAGAGTGATGGGGTCTGCCACATCCGGGGGTGGGGGGTCATTGGGGGGGTCCTCTCCTTCCTGATTGTGGCAATGTTATGCAGAAGGACACATGCAGAAATGATCCTGCATGCCCGGTCTGGGGCCACCCTCAGGCCATGGATTCATGTAAACCGTGTCTTGATGACCCCAAAGGTCATCTCTATCCTGACCCTGCTTTTGGCATGGGCCACATTGAACCTCATTTGTGGCCCTACACCAGGATCAGGATAGGGGATCATAAGATAAGGCAGGCATGCATAGCCCCTGTCTCCATGGAGCACTCCACTGAACTGCCCTAAAGGTAAAAAGAAATTGCTTTGATAAGTGTGGAAAAAATGCTTAAGGATATAATCAAAATCTATAGCCACCAATGTAAATTTTTCATACCCTGCTCCAGCTTTTGGCACAGCAAAGACTCCCTGAATATGCGGGAGTCGTAGACAGACCGCGGCCACTTTGCTACCAAACTGGTGACCATCATTTCATGGTCACATGTCATCTGCAGAAGCATTGGGGATAAACTGTAGTTAGTGATCCTGCAATGAGTATTTAAAAGGACTCAAACATAGCAAGCCTACTACTGAAAAAAGTATTGTGTGGGCGTTTTTATACATTTGGACAGTTTAATTTAAAATGACTGACATAAAATAATATTGTAAGATGAATTCTACCTGAATGTTGAGACTGTGAAAGGATTTCCTATTCACAAAGTCAGCCTCATTCTCACCCAGATGGGCGGAGATGGGGATGTGGGTGCAGCCAATGGCACCCAGCACCCTGGGGAACCCTGTGAAAGGAATGTGCTGCATTTAATATACAACGGCAAACATCATAGGGCTTAGTCTACATTATGCAAATTACACATCAACCTAGCTTACCTGCAATGTCATAAAAGCCCTCTTTGATGCATTGCGTGGGCAGGTGGCCGGGAAAGACCACGAATGCATCGACAAGCTCAGTCAGGGCCCCCGCGACCTTGTGAATAGCTCTACAGACTGTTTTTCCCGAGGTTTTCGGCATCGCCAACAGAATACATGAAAGTACCTATGAATGAATGAATCAATGAATCAATCAATGATTTAGTTAAACAAACAGTTGATTAATGGCATTTTATCTGTGGCTTGCTTGCGACCCATCCAATGAGGGATTTAAAGACATCATAATAATTACAAACATCAATAAGAAATAAATTACCTGTGGCAAAAAACCTCAGTGCAATGCGCACTGTCTGTGGGCTGTCAGCGTGTGGTTGCGGAGCATTACATTACCAACGTAAGGCTCCAGCAGCTGACAGATGTACTGTAATCCCTCTCCCGAAAACCTGTACCTCTCGTAGAGTGATTGTTCAGGCAACTGGAACGGATTACAATGATCCCGAAATATTCTCTCGCGCCTGAGCACTCTTCGCACAAGTTGTGCACCAAGATCCACCGGGTTCTCATAAAACGGACAGGCCATTTTCCAAGAGAATTGATTGGTCAGTAGGTGGGGCTTTTCTACCTGCTGAGCTCTTATCCTGAACTTAACCTGCTCCGGAGCATATGTTACCACGGCAACGTAGCCCGATAAAAAGTAAGCCACCATTATGGTACAGAAAAGCCAGGGTTACGCCTGAAGTTAGCTCGCTAAGCCGAAATCCAGCTTTATGGTACAGGCCTCTGGTGTTATGTGATGTGCATACAAAAGAAATCAGTGAAATTAACCTTGTCTCAGTTTTCACCAGCAGTACAGATGTGTAACAGGTCACACTTCATTTTAGTGCACTGTGAATTTCATGGTCATTAACATTTTTGAAATTTCTTTGAAATTACCCCCACATTATATCAGTGTTTACCTCAAAGTTGATTGAAAACTGAAACTGAAACCAGAGGCCATCTGAAGGATGTGGTCTGGGATTGCTTCAAAACACACTCTGGAGTGGTTCATTTGAGAAAGGTAGTGAGAAATGTAACCCAGTGAGAAAGGTAACCCAACTTGCAAAAAGCAAATGAATCAAATGACTTCTTAAGAAGTCTTCTTAAGAGACCCATGATTTCTCCTCTGATACCCCTTTTCCACCAGGGCTGGTTCGGAGCCGGTGCCTGACTTAGCACCAGTTTTTTTGGTTTTCCACCGCCCGAGCTGGGGCCAAACTGGTGCCAAACTGGTTCCAAACTGGTGCTAGGCAAGCACCGACTCCGAGCAGGGGCTAAACAGGAGCCAGAGAAAGAACCGATGACGCGGCCCACCGCGTCATTGGTGGGCGGGGTTACAAAACAAAACAGGAACTGCGAACGCTATAAACATAAACAATAATCCCCGAGAAGCCGCGGGTTATACTGATTTTACAGTGGCATGGAACGCAGCTCAGCAAATTACATTTAAGGATGAGAAGCACCCGTTTTATAACTAAACGTAGCTGTCATTCGTTCCGATCGCGAATCCGACAGGTAGCCGGCAATAATTGTGTTTTTCGCCTCTGTATTGAAATGTAGGCTTGTAAAGACACAAGCAGTATTTGCATCGCTAATAAATCCAGATCCTGCTCCACCCGGGGCCAGAAACTGTATCGGGAAAGCAGCATTATATGCTTGACTGAGACGCGGCTCACGAACATCATCCCCGACTCACTAATCAGTCTCACCGGCTTCAGGACAGGACGGGCGGACAGAGACAGAGACGCTGCAGCCGCTGTATAGTATGAGTGTGCAGTTTTATGTGTGTTAAAGTGATGAAGCTGCCGTGACAATGTAATTTCCTGCAAAGGATTAATAAAGTATCATTCATTCATTCATTCATTCATGATGGTTATTGTGATTCTGAGTGAGCGTCTCGCGCACCCGTCATCACGTTTTCCGAAGACGTCATGACGTGGCTCTGAATTGGCTCCACTTGGCTCTTGACCGGTGGAAAAGCAAACTGGTTCTTCGTTGGCACCAGTTAAGCACCGGCTCTAGCACCAGCTCCGAACTAGCACCAGGTTTTTTCTGGTGGAAAAGGGGCATGAGTGTGACAATGTCTTACAATCTATATGTGTCACCAACCAGGACGCCAGAGTGTTGATCGACCCCTACGAGGTCCAGTCACTTTTAAAACACAGTTGTGCTAAAAAAGCCACGGGGCCAGACGGCATCTCCGCATTTCTTCTTAAAATCTGTGCGGAGTAGCTGACACCTGCACTGTGTCCTATTTTTCAGAAATCTGTAGATCAGCACATTGTCCCCACCCTCTGGAAGAAATCAGTCATAACACCTTTACCAAAAAAACCTTGTCCAAAGGAAAATAACGATTTTCGTCCTGTTGCGCTAACATCGAATGTATTCAAATGCTTTGAGAGAATCATGGTGTCATCACTCAAGAAGGAGGTTAATTCATTGCTTGATCCTTTTCAGTTTGCATATAAGCAGGGCCGTGGCACAGATGACGCAATTAACAGCATTACTCATCTGGTCACTAAACATCTGGAAGACCCCAAAGCTTATGTCCGGTTATTGTTTGTCGATTTTAGTTCAGCGTTTAACACGCTGCAGCCACATCTACTGATTGAGAAACTGATGAACATGAATGTTAATCCCTTTATACTGAAATGGTTCATGTCTTTCCTAACTAACCGTGTGCAGTATGTCAGAGTTAAGAATGCCCTATCGGAGCCCAGACTCTCCAGTACCGGTGCCCCCCAGGGATGTGTGAGCTCCCCTGTGCTCTTTACATTATATACCAATGATTGCACAAAAGTCCATCCTGATAACTACATCATCAAATTCTCGGATGACACTGCGATCCTGGGCTTGCTGCATAAAGATGGCAGTCCAGCAGCTTACCATTCCGAGATTTGTAAGTTTGTTCAGTGGTATGACTCTATCTGATGCTAAATGTAAAGAAAACTGAAGAGATGGTATTCAGTCCTAAAGCTGTGGATGACTTGAGGCCGGTGGTCATCCACAATGAACCCATCACTCAGGTCTCTTCATATAAGCAGTTGGGAGTTTATATTGATGACACACTCAGCTGGAGGGCGCATGTGGAGAGTCTCTGCTGATGCCTGCTGATGATTTTTGCTGCCAGGTGCTAATGGAAAAAGTGGAAGAGCAGGCTTTCATTGCTTTGATTCATTGTTTTTATTTAAAGATGGCTAATACGTTACATAATACATAAACAACATAAGAAAATAATCTTTTCTCCTCACACACCTTCTTCCCTGACCAATCATAAGCAACCTTGTCACTTTGGTTGAAACAAAACTTAGCATGAAGTGCTCATCATTGGTGCAGAGGCATCGATGTGAGAGTCATTTTTATTCAAGCTCCCATTGTCATCGTCTCCCTCAGCACCAGCAGCTGATGCTGGTTGGTTTGGTGACTGCTGAGCTTTAATTTTGAATACATCCCACTTCTCAGGAAGCAGGCCTTTGTTGAAGAGCAGAGAAGACAGGTAGGAGAACACCAAGATGGCAACAAAGGCACACAGCATGCACATGGTATTGACTGGAGCACACTGGACATAAACACCATCCTCATGAGTGCATCCTGGGAAGTGGATGACGGCTGGCAGTCCGATCATGGACTCTCCACACAACAGTCTCAACAAAATCCCCACCAGCCAGCCCATAATCGCTCCATACGCATTAGAGATGTTGAAGAAGAGGACGCACACCAGTTGAGGAAAGATAAAGACGTAGATTGTCAATGAACCGAGAAACCAGAACACTACAACACTATTTTGGAAGATGGTGAATGTTGTACCGATCACGCCCACTGCTATCACTGTGGCACGGATCACCCACTGGATCTCTCTCTCTGAAGCCTAGAGGGAGGAGACACAGGGAAGAAAACATGGTGAGATGATCAAGTCCTCTTACTCTTTATTTTGTTCTTTCCCCTCTCAAGCATTTTATGCCTTTAGCAAACACTCAAAAGTGTATTTTGAATACACTTAAAATAAAACTGAAATATAGTGTACTGTGAAATATATTTATGCATTAAAAGTTCACTTTATAAGCAATCACACTGTGAAGTAGGATACTTAAAGTTTGCTAAAATGGAACAAACACAAAAATAATAGCAGTGGTTCCCAACCCAGCCCTCAAGATCTCCCTGTCCTGCAGGTTTTTGTTTCAACTCTTTCACACCTGATCCATTTAAGGGCCTCATGCTGATTGGTTGAAACAGATCTAACTGAACAGGACGTGCATGAAGGTGCATTAACTGAGTCGTGTGCAAGAGTAGAGCTGAAACCAAAACCTGAAGGACAGGGGATCTTGAGGACTGGGTTGAAGACCACTGACTTAAAGGAACACTGTGTAGAATTTAGAGTGATATTTGGCGAGAAATGGAGTAGGCCCATAATATTCTTAAATATGTTTTGTAGTGTATAACCACATGGAATAAATAATCCTTGTATTTTCTTTTGCTTAGAATAAGCCCTTTCATATCTACATAGGGATCGGGTCAACTACAGTGGAGGCTGCCATGTTGTGCTGCCATGTTTCTACAGTAGCCCAGAAGGAACAAACCAGATGGCAGCTCTAGAGAGCGCCTTTTGCGTTTGTGCAAATGCATGGGTAGACCGGAAGTTGGCTAACAAAGATGAGGATAAATAGCTTGCAGCCCACTGGCTTGATGTTTAGTGTTATGAGAACTTGGAGAGAGTTTTTGGGACAGTTAGAGTCGTGAGAAGTTTCATAAATAGAGGATCATACCTATTAATTATAGCTGCTGCGCAGCAATGGTCAGGACCGGGCCATTTTAGGCAACTTTAGGCAATTCTGAGCAACAAGCGGAGAATAGGAAGATGAAAAGAAAGGTGGTATTCTAGTGTGTATTTTGCATTAGTTGAGGCTTGAGCTCACTTTCTGGCATGAAGGACAACGCTCTATATCACTGAACTAAAGTGCTAAAGCAAGGGTCAATTCATGTGAGGCTTCACAAATTGATTAAGCCAGTCACATGACAGCAGCTGCCAATACATGGAGAGGCAGATTTCAAATATTAAAAAAAAAAAAAAAAAAAAAAAAATGCCATCAAGACAAAAATCTGAAAATACACATATTGCATCTAGACAGCTTGGAGATGCTGATGATTTGTTTTTAACAATGATTGATTTGCTCCATAAGTGAAAAACTGATGTTTAAAAATGCCATTCTTCCACTGACTCTAATTGTTCACATGAGAGCAAAATTCAAAATGCTGTCAAAAACTGAGTTTTTGAGATAAAATTCTGAAATTCGCCACACATCATCTACCATGTCTCCAAAATTTTGTCAAGAATTTGCAAGTGTATGTTTAGAATACTGTTTACAGTCAAACATTTTGATGCACTGTAGGCTCAATTTTTGATAAATCAAAAATCTGTGTGGATCATTTGTGTAGGACAGTCTGAAGATGCTCTGTAGATAGTTTGGTGACATTTGAGCAAAAATTGTGGGAGGAGATAGGTTTAATAAGTTTCACAGTTTTTGAAAAAAAAAAAACGAGTGATGGATTTCATAATTTGCAATAGGTTTAAGTGTTGAAAAGTTTCTTCAGTATGGGGGCTACAATTTGGTGAAAGTTGCAAAGCTGTAGCACATGTTTGATTTGTTATGAATTTTCAAAGTAGGATTTCCTCGGAAGAAAGAAAGAAAGAAGAAAGAAAGAAGAAGAACACGCAGGAATACAGAGGGTCCTAGCAGCTTAGGCTGCCCGGCCCCTAATTAGCGCAAGTAAGAGCAAGGCAGGGCGAATCCTTCCGTTCGAAGAAGCGAAAGCATGAAGATGCAAAATGAATTTGAAACAGATGATGACAAAACATGGGTAAACATTGGTGTGGCCTTTCCCAGGTGGACATCGCTGATGAGGGTCAAACATTTTGACAGGGACGCTGAAGTCACCTGTTTTCTGCTGCGCAGGTAATGTAGACTACCAATGCTGATGCTATGTGGTGTGTGTTTGTTTCAGCTAGAACATGGCCATGGTATGGTAAATTCGTAATCCCAGTGAACATTGTACAAATCCGGCAGCATGGATATGTAACCTAGGGGGCATGGATTATAAATCTGTGAGCACGGTAACTGGCCGTACGCAGTACGGTCTGATTTATAAACCAAGAGTTCAGATTTACTGAACATAGGGAGCCCCTGTGGGCCTTTTTTCAGCTGAGCCCAGGGGGGCTCTGCACAAGCTCAAAGCTTGATCTGAGCAGGTTAGCACACAACAGAATGTATTCCAGGGGAATGGGACTGTATCATGTAGCATTTATATTCTTGATGTTGCTAGAGCTAAAGGTAGGGAAGCACACTGGACAAGTTGCCAGTCTATTACAGGGCTAACACAAAAATACACTCACACACATTCATGGACAATTTATACCGTCCAACTCACCTGACCTGCATGTCTTTGGACTGTATAAATATAGTACTACCTCAGTGTAAATGTATTTGTAATCTAGTAGTGCTACATTTTATGTTCCCAAAAAGGTGTTTTCTTGCCCAACAGAAGGATTTAGTCATGCTGTTTGTTGTAAAATTGTGGGCATGTAAAGTCCTTTGAGACTGTTATGGTGATATTGGGCTTAAATAAACTTGAGCTTTTCCTCACCTGGGTCCTCAACACGGTCTTGTAGATGTTAGAGGTGAATATGGAGGCTGCAGACAGCAAAAGAGAGTCAGTTGATGACATCACAGCAGCAGCCACAGCTCCAATACCAATAATCGAGATGTAGGATGGAGTGAGATGCTGCAGGACGAGAGGCACGACCAGAGCTGCCTCCCCACGCTCAAGTGGAGATGGAGAACCATAAGAAGTCAGGTTCCAGTCTGAAGCAAGAGCAGATATGACAAAAATATTGACACACATGCAGTAGGAAAAAGGGAGCATGAAAGATGATAAAGAAAACATACATTTTCAGTAAAACTGAAAAGTTAGATAAAGGTTGTAAAGGACTGTTACATTCCTGGACACAGAAAAAGTATAGGGTGTAATTTCCTATTCCTGATTCAGCTACTGAATACGATGACCGTTGCATCAGTGAATGCCAATGGCATTGAATGCCAGTGGCATTCACTGATGCAACAGTGAATGCCACAGTGCAACAGTGAATGCCACAGTGAATGCCATTTCAACTCCTTTCCCCCTCCAACAGAGGTACTAAAAACAAATGCCCCTTATCTCTCCATCTCTTCACTATTGCCATTGAACTTAAAGGGAAAGAATCACCAGATTGAACCCAAGCCACACATCATCCTTTTATGCTGATGACCTCCTTTTGTATGTTTCTGATTGAGTTTCACCTATTCCAGTTATGCTAGACATTTCATGTCTGGTTTTATAGGCTCTTGTCTTGGATAAACGTACCTGTGGAGGCAGCCGCTGCTCCAATCAAAATAGGGGGAAATGCAAATAAAATGATAGCAGCAGCAGCAACAAAGCAGCTTATCTTGGCTGTGGCTGAGGAAGATGCAGACAAAGTCCTCTGGTGGAACTCTTGACAGGCCAGGTTACTCAAACTCTTTAAAAAGCAAAGTATTAATTAAGTCAGAACTATTGATATAATGGTTTACAAACTTCATGGTTTGGTTCAATATGATGCAGAGGTGTCTTGGTTCAGTAACTTTCGATACAGCAAAAAAAAATATGAATACCGACGAAATTTCCTTGATTTTTAAACCATAATTAAGTTTAATCTTGCCTCATAACATCAAATTTAATCAGTAGATCACACATAACCTGGATGAGGGTTGGAATTGTTGATACATGAATATACATGTATCAACAATTATACATGAATGCACAATCCTTCATAAAAAAAAAAAAAAAAAAAAAAACAATCTTAATATTTCATATTATACATGATATTTAAGCTTACCAAAACTAGGAAACTGTCAGTCCACAGCCAGGCTCTTTCTGCCTCCAGTGTACTGATCCAGGGGGCCTGGAAGGTGTTGTTTCGAGCCGTCTGAGTGATGTCCAAAGTGCAGGAGTTCATCAGGGCAAAGGGAACACAGACCCACTACAGAGACACAAAGAATGTCTGTCTCACCAACCAAAGTTTGAAAGATTTGAATGAGATCCTTTAAGCAGATTTGATTTGCTCTTCTACAGCCAAACTGAAATAAAGGTTTCTTAAAATATTGCCTTATTTCACATGTGTAGTGTATTCAGTGTAATACATAAGTGAAGATTTCTGAAACATAATAAGCTTTTTCTGTTCTGATAAAGAGATTGACCAGCTAGGTGAAGGTCAAGTCAGATTAATTGTTTTGATTAGTTGTTGTTATGTGCCTATATGAGCGTGTTGAACATGTAAGGCTAAAGCTTCAGAAATCTCTTCCACCATGTTTCTCTAAAATACAGCATAAAAAGCAGCACATCATCTCATCTGTGTTGTTTAAATTTTGACAATAATTTCATTTAAATTGAATAGTGCTGCAAGCAGCGATTACAGGGTTCACGCCAACACAGACAGTTAGAAAATGAAAGCTTTTCAGCTTATTTAAAAATTTCCACCAAGTTTGGTGACATTTGGAAAAACTGGTGTTGATTTATGGCCAAATTTGCACCAGGCCATGTTTGGAACCGGTGGTGCCCCCTGTTGAGTGATGTCAAATTAGATTACTTGTGTGGTTCAACATTGTTATGAAACATATCCTGCAAGTTTTGTAATGATTGGACAAAGAATTGAATTTCTGGGGGGGTTCTTTGCTCAAGGATGATGTTTAATAAAACCTTGGCCCATATAGTTGCAGGATAATTTCAGTAACCAATATAATCTCAGTATAAAAGTATTAAATCTGAGACTGGGATGTAAGGAAACTCACCAAACTGACAAAAACGAGAATGAGCTGTATGATATCTGTGTAGGCCACAGAGTAGAGACCTCCCAGCAGTGTGTAGAAAATGGCCACTGCAGCAGAGATCCAGATGCTTATAGTGTAGGACAAATCCAGGATCACACTCATGGTAACACCTAAGACACAAACACATTAACAGTAAAACCACAGTTAGGAGTCACACACAAATCAGTCTGCTTTGTTATCAGCTACAATCATGACTGTGATCAAAGGAGCTTTTCCAGACTCTAAAGCTAGTTTCTAGCAGTGGTGTAGTCTACGTGATATGCAGGAATGCGCCGTATACCCACTAGAAAAGGTCCCGAATTTCCGTATAACCACTTCAAATTGCGCAGAGATGCGTATCAGTGGCTGTGTCCGAAATCACTCACTCACTCACTGCTCCCTACTCCCTATATAGGGAATTCAATGCAGTGGACTATATAGTGAACTCAACAGCGGGCCGTTTCGGACACTGCTTCGCTCGTTGCTTTGGCGACAACACACAACATAGAAAATACAAGGCAGATTTATTAGTTAAAAGGGACTGACAAACAGGTGTTTTGTGTTAATATCACGTTTTATTTATGCGACAGCAGTGACGTAATTAACGGCGCTGAGCAACGAGTGAAGCAGTGTCCGATTTCGGACACTGCCTATATATGAGGATATGAGGAATAATATATGAGAATATGAGGAATAAATGCCAGAACAGACATTTAAACAGTGGATTAAAAGGTTACTATATATATAGTAACCTTTTAATTCACTGTTATATAGTAACCTTTTAATTCAAGGTTACTATATATATAGTAACCTTTTAATTTACTGTTTAAATGTCTCTTCTGGCATTTATTCCTTATATTCCTTATTAGCGCATATCAAATCAGATAATGTGTGATATGCATGTGTAAACAGAATAATTCAAAGAACTTGTAATAGACTTTTTTTCTTGTCTGTGTGTGTGTAATCATCTTGTGAATTTTTATAGTGATATCTGAAAGTAAAATTTTGAACCCCTTTCCCTGTGTGCTAAAAACAGTGTTTTTTGGTAATATGTGGTCATAAATAGGTGATTTTCAAAACTTTCCACCAATGGGATTTCTTGGGACTTTTATTCCCTCACTCAGGACAAACTGAGGATACAGAATCAGTTGAGTTTGCTTCTCTTGCAATTTGTCCTAGGTTGACCCCAATTTTGGCCTAAAATGACTGGACTAAAATAATAATTCACATCTCTGTATACACATACACATGTTGTATTTGTCTGTACTGCTCACTTACCTAAACCAAGAAGTGTCGCTCCCATCCAAAGAACTTCAGCTGAAACTACAGCCAGTGACAGAAGAGCTGCTGGTACTTTTCCATACTTAATCTGGAAAGGATCCAGCATGGTCACATATTTTCTGTCTCTCATTGGCTTGGCAAAAAAAAGGCCACCTTAAAATATAAACAGAGGAGATGCTTTATCTTCATCTTCAATGGCTAAAAATGTATGTTACGTACTTTAAAAAAAAAATTTACATGACAACATACACTTGGATATTGCATTGTATTTTATTTTGTATGACTGATATTAAATGGTGGATGTCTGAGAGCTTTCTACAGCTCAGCGATAATAAATCTGACATTGTTTCATTCACCAACCTCAAATTTAAAAGGTCCTATTCTGTCCAATCTCCCTCAACACACTGACTGCTAGAGATCATCTGCTAATGTCAAGCTGGTAGCCAGAAATATGGGAATTCTGTTTGACTCAGAGTTTGCAAGTAAAATGAAAAGGGTTGTTCAGGTATGTTTTTCTGCGCCTGAGGAACATCTCTGAAATGATTTTTTTGTCTGCTGCTGACCATGAGAAGGTCATCCATGCATTCTTTTCCTCCCATCTTGATTACTGCCACTCCCTGTACTCTGGGTTAAGTCAGAAAACTCTCCAAGGTCTCCTACCAGGACAAAACGCAACAACTAGGCTCCTAACTCACACTGACAAACGTGGCCATATTAACACTATCCTCCCTCTCTTCACTGTTTGCCTGTCAGTTTTTGGATTGATTTGTAGATTTTATTGATTACACTGAAAGCTCTTCATGGGTACCTCCTTCTTACACTTCAAACTTGTTAACTCCAAATGACTCACAGCACAGCCTGAAATCTTAAGGGCTTTTACTCTCAAGGCCCCCTGGCTGTGGAATTCTCTGCTTGAGGACCTCAGGCTAGCAAAATCAGTATCTTCTTTTAAATCTCTTCTTAAACGAATACTCCAATGGAAAATGTAAATTATTATTATTGCCATAGTTATTATTGCTGTTGTTGCTGCTGTTGCTATTGTTTTAATAAGTCTTGATAGAAAACTTTGCTTGTTTGCCAGTTTTTGAGCACATTTGTCCATCAAAAAGAAATTCATGTTCACTTCCTCTGCATTGTCACACCATATCCACAGATTTGAATCAAGGTCGCTGGACAGTTCTCATCCAAGAAGCTTCTTCAGTTCTGACAGACTGGTGGGGAGTTCCAGCTATTTAACCTGGTATCATATCTTGTATAGGGAGGACAGATGGCTCAAAAGAGGAGTGAAGGAAGCTACCTAAGTTAAGATGGAGAAACCATCTCTCAACAGAGGACAAGGTCTCAGACACCATCTATCTTCAACCCACCACACTGTCCTGTCAACCCTTCCAAGGAAGTTGAACCACTCACCCTTGACCTCTGATGACTCTAAAAACCACTATTCACTCCTGAAGTCAAGTTACCCTCATGACCTACTGACAGAGACATCTCAGAGTTTACCTGTGTTTTATTTCACCCCCTTATTGAAGAGTACCCTGCCCACAGCTGTGATTGTGACTCAATGAAGATTGTCTCTCCTCAGTGAGGTGCTATTAGGAATAGATGCATTGTAGAGAAGGCTTCTGTCATAGGTCTATATTATATTTTCTCTCATATTGAAAGACTTACCAAGAACAAAACCGACTATATTTCCTACAGGGTAGTTCAAACTCCAGATGAGGCCCATAGAGGGAGTGTATACAGTCTCTGCTATTGCAGTAATGAAGCCTCCTCCAATCCAGGTAGCTGAAGGATGAACACACACACACACACACACACACAGAGGATATACTGTATATATAGTTAATTCATAATTAACAAATATTAAACACTACGTTAAACACAACATTATTATGTCGTGTTTAACGTTTAAATGTTTGAACAAATTGTACTTTGTTGCTTAGGCAAAATTGTTCATGCACTTTCACTTTCATGCAAATAAAGCTTTTGAATTTGAATTTGAAAATTTGAGAGAGACACAAAGACACAAAACTTTGACTTTCAGCACAAGTCAAACTTGTGACTACACTGGTGTTAGTATCTTGTTTATCTTTGTAACTGAAGGAAGTATTAATGGGAAATGTGTTTTTAAACAACTGAAGCATTCAAACATAACTCTCATTTTACTCACCTGTCATGGTGAAGAGTCCCACCACCCAGTTGATGTCTCGGTTTGCTAGAAGGATTGTCTCCATTTTGTTGCCTTGGTTCTTCTTCCTCTCTTTTTTTGCTTTAAAAGAAGCCCAGATGCCAATACCGAGGACCAGCAAGTAGAAAAACACCATCGATATCACTCCTGGGATGTTGAGAGCCATGGTGGACCAACTGTTGGTTGACTGACTTGACTGGTAGCTGATGTTTTACTGACTGAGCAGCTGACCAGCTTCACCTTCATTCCTCACATAGGAATGAAAGTGAAGGAGGAGCACAATACAGATGGAGAACAAGAAAAACAGAAACTTGGTACACCTCAGAATATATGGTGATGTCCTATTCAGCTGATACAAAGCCTGTTCAGTGAAATGTGCAAAAAATTGTAGATAGTATCTCGCTGCCAAGGACAATTTAAAAAAACACAAGCATTCCACCCTTCTGTAACTTTCCATTTGTCTCCATGCTGCAAAACAAAAGGAGAGGAAGAACAGGCAGAAAAGACAGAGCAGAGTACGGATAGGATAAAGGCAGACGGGAAGAGAAAGGAAGAGAACTTATAAAGCGTTGACAAACTTTCAGCCACCACTATATGTTGTCCTTAACAAGTGGAAATAAATTGAAAATAAATAGGAAATAACAGAAACACATCCATAGACAGGTTTCTAAAAAGGACGGCATATTTAACATTTTCTGCTGTGCTATGTACTGAGGGAGACATGACCCCTCCCTCCGCCCCCACAGAGAGAAGCTGTTCAAATGCTGATTTAGGGGCTGCAAAGTCTGTTTTTTAAAGACAGCAAAGCAACAAACAAGATGAACAGAACGAGCTACTCCCTAAGCTGTTACACCCTCCTACACAACACAATGGAGAGTCAAGTGCACATCCAGTCTGGCCCCCCTGTAACGAGCTGGCCGGGGGAGTTTCCTCAGCCTGTTGACCCACAGAGAAACACAGCGTCAGGAGGGACAGCACCTATGGTTTCAAACTCGTTCTCACTCTAGTTCTGGGAGTTATTTAAATCGGCATCAGCTGGAACCAGAGTCAGCTCCATTTGAAACTGCTGTGTATGTGGTGGTGATTTTTTTGTGATAGTCTACAGCCAGCAGAGGCGGTCCTGGCTAGTTTTGCGCCCTGGGCGAAACATCCTGTTAACTAAGAATAACACACTAGAAATTACTCATAAAGCTATATCACATATAGCTTACAAAATGTCATGTCAGTGTATAGGAAGTTATTTAGGTTACCATAGACCTACGTATAGCAAAAAAATTAAAAATTCCACAGTCAGGACGTATTGTTTACCAAATCCACAGACTAACAGGCCAATGTGAACTTGCACTTGTTGTGTTGCAAACACAAACTAGCCTATGGGTGAAATTAATTCCATGACATGATGCCTAAAATTCTAATAGTTGCTAGTTCAGCAAAACTAAAAACCAAAAAAAAAAAAAAAAAAAAAAACTTCTGTGGCTAAGTGGCAACATATTAGCAAGAGGCTAATAAATAGGGTATAGGCTAGTGTTTCATTACATGCACAATTAACGTCACGCATAGAGACTTGCATACCTTTATCTTTTGAACGTTTCTCCTCTTCTTCTCTCCTTCTCTTTCTGAACTGGGCACCTGATGTTTTTTTTGGCCTTTTGTCCATGATACTCCATTGACTTTTGTTGTTGTTGTTGTTGTTGTTGTTGTTGTTTTTGTTTTGTTTTGTTTTTTTTTTTTAACATAACCCAATAAATTACATGTAGCTATAAGGGGTCTATATTAATTTTATGAATGAAATATAATTTATTTGGAAGCAGCAGTTTGTGTTGTTTGGCCTGGGACCTTTCATATCAGAGGTTAGTCTATCCCCCGCCCCCCTCCCCTTTGCTTTTCCTGAGACTCACAACCTGCGCACAGCGTCTGCAGTCGCAAGTTGATCCCCCGCGCCCCCCTCCCCCTTGCCTTTTCTTCTGACACACACGACCTGTGTACATGACTCTCAGCAGCAAGTTGACGTGATAGTAGGGGCGCCTTAGCGCCCACTGCACCAACTTGACATGGAAATGAGCGATATTAGTCTAGAAACGTTTTTTTTTTTTTTTTTTTTTTTTTTTGCGGACGCACTTTTTTTTTTTTTTTTTGGACGGCGCTTGTGCGCCCCCAAGTAGATTGCGCCCTGGGCGGTTGCCCACATTGCCCATAGCAAAAACCGTCCCTGACAGCCAGGCTTAAATACATGATTGCCATTTCAGCATTGATTGTTGATTGAAATTGTCATGCTACTGATCGGTAATCAGTAAGAGCCGACCACTACAGGCAGTTAGTAGGCCTCTCAGTCTTCTGTGTTGCCCTTGTTCACGTTGTTCACATCACCTTCTCACTTATGCTTTCTCTTCTTTTATTTCATTTATCTCTCTTAAGCCTTAATTGAAGCAATTGAAGCAATAAGCCATGAGAGGTTACAGTCTAGAATCACTGTAAAGCATGGCCACTCAAGTGAACCGTGACAAGAAAATATTTACTGATAACAAACAAATCTTTTTCAAGCAGCGTAGTTCTGTGGCAACATGGAACTAAGGTAGATCAGTAACACTGGCTCTCTGGTACACCTAGAGAAGAAAACAAAACAAAACAAAACAAAACAAAAAGTCTATTTGATTTGATCTATTTGATTTGGTTTATTTGATTTGATTTGATTTGATTTATTTATGGATAGAGTTAAAACAAATCCAAAGGATGACATGTAAAAGTGCATGCACTTATTTCCAACATGGTCCTTATAGATGTAAACACATAAGACAACATTTAACAACCTCTACACACATAAACACACACACCATCTCAACATCCGGAGGCATAACATTCATTAAATCAATTCAAACAAGGACGTACTTGAAAAATAAATAGAGATGAAAAAATAAGACATATTCACTAAAAGTCTGTAAGTCTATCCCATATAAAATCCTTCACCTGATTTCTAAAGACTGTTTTAGAATTTAATAATTTGTGGGGCAGTGGAAAACTGTTCCATAACAGAATTCCTGTAAAGAAAAAAACTACTTGAAGCTGCATTTCCTATTCTGGGAAGTTTACAGGAACGGATGCTGGGCCTAGTGTTGTACATGCTTTGACCTAGTGTATGTTGCTGTTGCATAATAAACACAGCTGTATCATGCCAAGGCACATAACTTGTGCTACATTATAAAAAGCAGTTGAGAAGGAATAGGAAAAATAATAACAGCTTAAAAAGAAGAGTGCAGAGTGCATATCTCTGCCAGGCGTAGATCCCCTGTTTGAGACTATGGGCTGAGACTCAGTAGCCCATTGTGCTCTCAGAAACTTTTCAAATTACAAATTAAATTACTGCATGTTTCTAATATTACGCAGTACAATATAGAAAATATACCACAAAACTCCCAAAGCCTCTCGAGTTTAGCTGTTTCATTATACCTGCAGTCTGGAACCTGTGGCTCAGCAGCAATGTCTTTGCCAGAAGTCATATGGCTTTAGAGAGGACCCGTGTTTCAAAATAGCACAAATTAAAACAAGATTCAACTATATTCTCTCCCTCCCTCTCTCTCTCTCTCTCTCTCTCTCTCTCTCTCTCTCTCTCTCTCTCTCTCTGTCCCTCTCTTAGTCATAATTCATTATTTCTGGGCATTTGCTAAAGAATTTAGTTTGCGTTTGTTGATAAAATCACTTCAGTGTCAACAGTAAGAAATTGCTTCAGAAACAGTTGGATGTGGTGGCCACCAACAACTGGCTTTGTACCACTTCATCTGAACAAACACATTTGTCACATTTGTCACATTCTTCTCAGCAAAGGTTGTTTTGTTGTTGTTGTTTTTTTTTTTTTTTTTGCTATTCCAACAAAAACAACACCAGGTCTGAAAACAGCGAGTGAACCATGTAGTCTAACTGTCCCAGCTTCATTTCTTGATTTTCCAGAATGTGAAAAACAAGATTCAGCCACATAAGTATTATAGCATTCATCACCCCTGTCAGTACAGTAATGTGAATGTGAAGATTAAAAAAAACAAAACAGACTTTTGTCTATGAACTTCAGCCTGACTGCTGATAGTATTACAGATACCGTGTCATGGATTGCTCTGGTTCTCTTTGGATTAACTGGCAAGCCAAAACACAGCACAATTTGAAAAGGAAAAGCCGATTTCTCTCCTCTCTCTCATGTCTGTCTCTATCTGAGCTGTGTGAGGATACACATGGAAAGTTACAGAGGGACGGGTGGCCCAGTTTGTTTTCTAAAATAGCCCTTGGCTGCTAGACACTACATTTCACAGATTTCCAGCATTATTTACATCCAGTTGACCTTTAAACACTGTCACTGTTAAGGCAGTAGAACAGGATTTAAAGTGGAGAGATTCATATGCAGCACAGTGGCTCCTGCCCGGGGCTCTTTCTGTGTGCCGTTTGAATGTTCTCCCTGTGTTTGCGTGGGTTTCTCCCACTATGTTAGGTTGATTCTCCTGGCAAAGAACTGGGGTTTGGCCCTGGGTGCTGCACAATGGCTGCCAACTGGTCCTAATGCTTAGGATAGGTGAAATGCAGAGAACCTATTTCACTGCAAGGATGAATAAAGGATAACTTGAACGCAGAATGAGTAGCTTGCAGTTTGAAAAACACAACATTCAAAGGGGCCAAATGTCTTAACAGATCCTGAAGAAAATGTTCAGTCCACTGATGCTTTTATTACCTTTTAAACATCACAGAGACCCTTATCAGTTGTTGTTGTTTTATCACTTGATCCTAATGTGTGTGTTTTTACATTTTGTGTCATTTTATCATTTGATAGTTTATTCATAGATTTTACCTTGATTTTATGATTGCGTGTTTTGTAACTTGGCATGGGTTGTGGTTTTGAATTGGTTTTACTGGTTTTAATGATTTGTTTATGAGGGTCAAGTGAACTGATACAGCTGAGACTGATTGAGGGACACACCCCTGGACACACGATTGGGGAAGACTACAGTGGGAACAGGTTAATTGGGGTAACCCCACACAGTGTGTGTGTGTGTGTGTGTGTGTGTGTGTGTGTGTGTGTGTGTGTGTGTGTGTGTGTGGCCATTTTTGAGAGGGTCGTGCTCTGAGTGCGGTTGTTTTCTGTTTCCTGCTGAGGCTGCCTGAGGGAATGAGCCACAGGGCCAGAGCCGAGACCCGGTGGACCCAAGGGCCCGTTGCCTTACTTGCCCCCCCTCAACACTTGAGTAGCCCATCTTTTGGTGGACTGATAGTGCTCCCCTAGGACTTTGGACACTTGATTGTGGGCTGTAACCTATTTTGCATATTAGCTGTGGTGCTGTTTTAGTAAGTTTATCCAGGATTCCTAACATTTTAAAAAAAAACCTGTTCTGTTATTCCTTGCATTATTTTAGTCATTTTATCTTGTAATTTAAGTAGTTTTATTCAATTATTTAACCTCCACACGGTATCTGGTCGTTCTTAATTGTGGAAACTACCTTTACTGCTGGTATAAAAAAAGAACCTCACACCCTTGTGTGACATTTTTCTTACTCTTCTTAATATATCAAAATAAAGCAACAGTGCTGTTTTGTGCTGAACAGACCCAGCTCTGTGTCAGAATCAGTCTTCAGTGTAAAGACTGCAATTATGATTGTGAAAGAATATATTAACCTTTTTGCATCATGTAGTAATTTACAGGCAGGCACCTAAGGGATGAAAGAGCAGGCAGTTGGCAGCTCTGAGGCTCAGGTCAGAGCAGCAGAGAGCAGGGACTCCAGGTGACGAGACAGCAAATATGTAGAAGACAGTACATTTCATCCTGCCACTGAAATCTACTTGTTAGTTTCCACTCTAAAAAGTGTTTCAGTGTTTTCACATTTATTACCCTTTGAAAAATAATTCTAACAGTCTAGCAATGTGCTTTTTGAAACTTTTTTTTTTTTTAAATCTCTCTGTGAGGGAGCTGCAGGCACTCCCTCACTAAACAGGTGCACAGTTCCATTATGCAAACCCCAAACACATATATTCTTATCTGATTAAGATGTGTTATTTGAGTAGTTTTTGTTGTGTCGATCTGCTAAAGACCAATCCTATTTAGTGGACTGATACACTAGTTGGTCTGTTTTCAGATATTTTCTTTGGTTATGTTGTTAGATCTGCTTCTGATCTTTCTCTCTCTGAGGTGGTTCCTGAGATCAACATCCTCATGAGAGTGTTGCTGATGAGGACCAAGTAAACTGAAGAGAGGGGGGATGTTGGGAAGAAGTTAAATTTTGTTGATTTATTGTTTAGTTGTTAAAGATATAGTAAACTGAGGCCTGTATCACGAAGCAAGCTTAGTTTTCGCTGGATTACTCCGACCTATCCGGATACACTAATCGAGATCATGGTGATCAGGGATAACCGGTATCACGACGCTGGTTATGAACTCGCTCATTCGATCCAGGTTTGCCTCATCAAGAGCCGTGAACACGCATGTATAAGGGGCGGGTTCCGAGGCAGCAGACCAATCACAAACAGGAGCGACAACGAAAAAAAGCACAGCGTATGTCACGGCGGAGGAGCAGTGTATTATACTGGAAAAGTATGAGGAGGAAAAACAAAATTTACACACTAAATCGAACACCATGGCTGCCATGAAGAGAAGGCGGAATGCATGGCAATGTAGCTATTGCCGACTGCATAAATGCGCAAGTTACACATCAATGGCTCAAGTCCACATGACACTGAAATCCATGAAATCACTGCACTGCACAGATATGCAGCGTGTATGACAGGTATAGTTTAATTCCTTCAGGTGTGACCCCTCAGGGGTTAAAAGGACGTGGGAGCAAGTAAAAACACAAAAACACAACACAAGAACATCATTGCATTTGGTAAGTTTGCCTTTTTAGTCTGTTATACAGGCTATAATAAAATAAAGCGGACGCCAAAATTCAGTCATGTCAGTGCATCAGGTTGATAGCCTGAATAAAATCAGACACTGAGCTGTGTTAGAACAGGAACAAAAGGCAAATATAAAGGCCAACTCGCCCTCTTGAATGAAGGGTACAAATGATCCTTTTTCACATTTGCATCAGCAAGTTGTCAATCAGGCCCATTCTCTCACCCAGGAATAATTTTCCCCAAAAAATATTTAGAGCTAATTAATTGTGCCATTTTAAATGTCCCTAAAATGTTGTGAAACGCCTCTAAATATACTTTTAATTATCAAATTTCCTTGAATGATCTCTCATTTCTGTGTTCCCCTCCTACAGAGTGTCAGCTCTGTATAGCAGGCAGCTGTTAGCCAGGCTGAAGCTGCTTCACATCAGTATTACGTCCTTTCCCTCATACCGAGAGTTGTCGGCAAAATGTTACGGATATGACCGGTCAAGCAAAATCCTTTCACGCCGTAATGCTCTCCTTATTTGGACTCGTTGTTCAAGGGGATCCTCAGTGATTGGGCAAGCCACGTTTTGGCAAACAGCTGATTGGCCAGGGGGCGGTGCTTTATGTAGGATTCAATAGGTTTCCTATTAGTCCAGTCATTTTAGGCCATAATTGGGGTCAACCTCGGACAAATTGCAAGAGAAGCAAACTCAACTGATTTTGTATGCTCAGTTTGTCCTGAGGGAGGGAAAAAAGTCCCAAGGGTTCCATTGGTGGAAAGTTTTGAAAATCACCTATATATGACCATATAATACCAAAAAACAGCCTTTTTAACACACAGGGGAAAGGGGTTCAAATTTTTACTTTCAGATATCACTGTAAAAGTTCACAAGTTGATTACACACACAAAGACAAGAAAAAAAGTCTATTACAAGTTCTTTGAATTATTCTGTTTACACATGCATATCACACATTATCTGACAATCACATACAAGGATACAAGGAAGTTTATTTGTCATTATACAACAGGTTGTATAGTGAAATTAAAATGTGGTTCCCTCTTGATTGATTAATTGATTGTATAGAAAATAAAATTATTAAACACAGAGGAGTGCAGATAGTGCATTAAGTAGTCTCACAGCCTGAGGGAAGAAGCTGCTCTGTAGTCTGGTGGTACGGCAGCGAATACTTCTGTATCTTTTGCCTGACGGCAGCTGGGTGAACAGGCTGTGGCTGGGGTGGGTGTTGTCTTTTAGGATCCTTTTGGCTCTGCGCAGGCACCTCACCTCCCTGATATCACTGATGCTTGGTAGATGGGTGCCAATGATGTTTTGGGCAGTTTTAATCACTCATTGCAGAGTCTTCCTGTCCTGGGCCGTGCACATCCCATGCCAGTTTGTGATGTTTCCAGTCAGGATGCTTTCAATCGCTCCTTTGTAGAAGCTGACAAGAACTAGGTGTGGGAATTTTGCTTTCTTAAGTTTTCTTAAGAAATACAGCCGTTTCTGAGCTTTTACATTTTACATACATTTTACAATATATATAATATTATATTGGTATTAACAGAGTTTTCGTGTGTAACATGAGGTGAGGCGGCGCTGTGTTGTGGAATTCTCCAAAACATTATGACTCGTTTTAAGACGCAGCATTTTATTCTCAATCTCAACTGAAATACTATAAAAATAAAATATAGCATTACATTAGACTTTCTAAGTTTGAGTGTTTGGAATGTGCTGATTGGAATGTGGAGTCACTGAAAGTGTTTGTGATGTCACAGGGAGATGTGATGTCATGAAGAACGTGATGTCATCAGAGGATGGAGGCACAAAATGAGCAGACGGGCTGCAGATCGCCTCACACCAACCTGCTCTGAGCCGCGTGCAGCACAGTTGAACAATTAGCTGAGCTACCTGCTGTATATTATTGTGAAGGTAAGGAGCTTTTAATCTGAAAAGGTGGTCCATGCTTGCAGTCAGCTAGATGACTGCAAGGTGCCGCTCACAGGAAAAGCTGAAAAGCATCTGGTTGAAATTTCAGTGTTTAACTTGTGTTTGTCTTTTCAAACTGGACACGAAAGTCTGCCAGCTGTGCTTTTTAAGGGTTTAATTCGTGTGTTTTCACCAGTGTATTTATTATAATATCTTATTTTATTCTGGACTATT
The DNA here is from genome assembly GCF_902150065.1 of Myripristis murdjan. Taxonomy (NCBI): domain Eukaryota; kingdom Metazoa; phylum Chordata; class Actinopteri; order Holocentriformes; family Holocentridae; genus Myripristis; species Myripristis murdjan. Next base: position 3,609,393 of record NC_043994.1, read on the forward strand.
ATGTATGCTGGACTCTGAGCAAAACAGCTGATTCATGATGCAGTACACGCATGTAGATGTGTGAACATAGAACTGAAATTAATGATTTGGCCCCAGATCAGCCCTATTGTCACTGACAGGTGATCCAGCTGTTTGCGTCACTATTGGACCGACATCTGGTATCAATATATATCAGTATTGATATTGGATCAGTGCATCCCTTGTTTTTCCTCACAGATCTGATGTGTCTGTTTGAACTGTGTTTCCGTCTGTCTGATGTTTGACTCTGGACAGCAGCCACAGTCTTCATGGCTGCAGCTTCCTTGGTAGTTCTTGCTCTGTGAAGTAAATTGTGTTTCCACATGAAATAAAATGTGCAATATAAACAAGGTTTTTCTTCCTCACTTTAGCTAAAACATGGAGGGGCTGCAAGGACATCCCGAGACCCCTGAGATCTCCAAGACCACTCCGCCCTGCGAGACCACTGAGACCTTCGCAATGCGCTTTGCCCAAACTAAGATTTTCTGGACTTGGATACAGGAGCAGCAGGACTCCTGCCAGAACACTCTGATCTCCAAGAGTTTCAACAACCCTGAGACCTCAGAGACCCTTGAGATCTCAGAGACTCCAAACAGATCTGAGACCTCCAAAATGTCCTTCACTCAAGCCAAAAACTTCTGGGCTTGTAGGCTGGACGAGCAGGGCACCTGCCAGAACAACAAGGCTCCTGTGAAGACTCCTCACAACACTGACACCTCCAAGACCTCCAGCATCCCTGAGATCCTTGAGACCTTTGAGACTCCTGAGACCTCCGAGGCTGAAAAGTGCTTGGCTTGCAGGGAGGAGCAGCAGGACGCCTGCCAGACCTCCAGCAGCCAGCAGGAGCTGAAGGAGCCCAGAGAGGCGGCCCTCCAGAACCCGGAGGAGGAGGCTCTCCTTCAAAAATTGGAGGAGGCCATCCTGAAGAACCAGGAGCTCTCCAGCAAACTGGAGGCTGAGACCAGAGCAAAGGAGTTCTATGAGACTCAGAACTCAGGCCTCAAGGAGAAGATCGAAAGGCAAAGGTACATCATCCTCAAACAAAAGACCATGGCCCGGCGGGACATGCACCTGCTGATCAGGGCCAAGAAGGATGAGAAGTGCCTTTTCCAGACGATCGGGAAGCTGGAGTCAGTCATCAAAGAGAAGGACTCCGAGATTGGGGAGCTGGAAACAAAGCTCAGTGCAGAGGAGGAGGAGAAGAAGAAGGTCCTCAGCCAGCTTGAAATGCTCCAAAATGAGGATGCAGAAATCAAGACTGAGCTTAGCGCAGAGGAGAAGGAGGAGGAGGAGGAGAAGGAGGAGGAGGAGGAGGAGGAGGAGGAGCAGAAGGAGGCCCTCCACTGCAGCAACGCGTCGGGCGTCAACTCTGGAGACAGAGATGAGGAAAAGCCTCGCAAAAAAAAGAAATCCAAGTTTCGCATCTGGGTGGGAAGAGTCATCAAGTTCCTGACTCCTCGAAGGAGGAGGAGGGAGTAAAATCCCACCCCACCACACACACACACACACACACACACACACACACACACACATCCATTACATGTCAGTCCATTCTCCTTTGCAATTACCCCCCACCCCAAACACAGCATCCACAACCCCCCACCCCCCACACACACTATCCACAACCTCACCCTCCTCAAAAAAAAAAAAATAATAATAATAAAAAAAAAAACATAAAAAAAATATTCACCTGTGGTCTCCTGCGTTTAAAGAGTTAAACTGACTATCTGATCTGCTATGCGCTAATAAGGAATATAAGGAGTAAATGCCAGAACAGATATTTAAACAGTGAATTAAAACGTTACTTTATATATAGTAACATTTTAATTCACTGTTTAAATATCTGTTCTGGCATTTATTCCAATTAATAATCAACTTGTTAATTTATATAGTGATATCTGAAAGTAAAATTTTGAACCCCTTTCCCCTGTGTGTTAAAAAGGGTGTTTTTTGGTATTATATGGTCATATATATATATATATATATACATTTATAAATGTAGTTACAATTAATTAAATTATGTGGACTCAAAATAATGTACAAAGCAAAATAAGGCAAGCTTCTGAATCACAAAAATAAATCTCATCTTACAATATGTAGGCTAAGCAGTTGTCAACCTACTAAGCTCCAATGCTATAGGCCTATTATATGCGCTCTATCACTCTATCTATCTGCAGTGTCGTGCAATGCCACAATTGCATGGCAATATCAATTAAATGTGTTCTTCCATAATTATGAGAGACTGAGAGGAAGGCACATAGCCTACCCCTACACATAACAGAGTGACAATGATTATATCACATGAGCCATTTTGAAACAATTATGATTCATGGTCACACACCATTAGAGTAATATAATTAAATTGATTATATCCTAATGCATTTATTTTCATGTTATTTGAATGTAGCGTAATTTGAAATTCGTCCATATACTAACAGGTGTTGACTTAACAAAGTCAGAGGGACTGTGAAGCTGGGGTTTAACTCTTGTGCTTGATGAGGAGATGGAAATCAGGTGCGTCACCTGCAGCAGCTACCAGCTCCCCACAACCGCCCCTGAGGAGACACACACACACACACACACACACAAGGGAGGGGAAAACACAGCAGGGAAACTGGCAGAACTGATGTGGATATGACAACTTCATTAATACTGGGCAACTGGATGGCCTTCAGAGGCCTGTACCATAAAGCTGGATTAACATAGCCAGGCTTTCTCTTACTTATCTGGCTTCACTTAACCAGACATCAGCACTCTGGATTTTCAGTACCATAAAACCGGCTATCAACTCGCTAATTCAACCCAGGCTTTTCCAATCTAGATCTGTGCGCGCTCACATAAAAAGGGCGGTGTTTGCTGCATGCGACCAATCGCAGACATGGAAAAATCTACCCGAGCCGCATACTTTACAACAACGGAGCAGACAATAATCATTAATAAATACGAGGAATATTAATCAATAATCCAGGCAAAAAGCAACACAGTTGCAGCTGCCAAAAGCCGCAAGGAATGCTAAAAAAATCACCGACTGTGTCAATGCGTAAATTAGTGGGATTATAATCTGACTTCCCCACCATGACGGCATGAGTAGATCTGACTGCAGTAACATTTATGTGTTCAGTAAATGAATGTGTCTCCCACTCAGCCATACACTCCTGCAGAGGAACTGGCCCTCTCTAACAGTGAGGGTCGACCCTTGGTGGAGGTCTGCCCTCAGTTTGAGTTTCGTCAGAATCGTCACTTTGATTCAAATGGTTTTTATATATCATTTTATAAACCATCTGACGCCTCGTGTTTATTCTGCCGGTTAAAATATTATTTCACTGTCACTTAAAGACTGTAAAACATTTGGCACCAACTCTCATATGGACTTTTCAGGGCAGACACCCTAAATACTAAATATGAGCAAACTAATGGAAACCTAAAGGAGCCCAGAGGCTGGCGTGTATTTTATCAAACTTTTATTTAACCCTCTGAATTAAATTCCCCTCATTTATTTTCAAAAACATTTTTAAAAAAAATCATTACATCAGTCCATCAATTTTTGGTTGGACAGTGCAGTAAAGTAAAAAAAAAAAATTGTAAAATGTATTAATTTTATAAAAGAAGAAGAAAGGGAAAATGGGCAGGCCATTTTCCAAGAGAGCTGATTGGTCAGTAGGTGGGGCTTTTCTACCTGTTGAGCTCTTATCCTGAACTTAACCTGCTCTGGAGCAGGTTAGGTGTTCAGCATATGTTACCACGGCAACGTAGCCCGATAAAAAGTAAGCCACCTTTATGGTACAGAAAAGCCAGGGTTAAGCCTGAAGTTTGCTCGCTAAGCCGAAATCCAGCTTTATGGTACAGGCCTCAGCTGTTGTTAGTTGTAGGCTATGTGTGCATGTGTTAGTTATAAAGATAACATAAGATAAGCCTTTATTAGTCCCACCACAGGGAAATTTACAGTGCTGCAGCAGCAACAATAATTTAAAATAAGAAAATATAGAAAAGAAGGAAATATAAATAATCAGTTTGATTATTTTTTTTATTGAAAGATGGCTAATAAGTTTATAAATAAGCACTTTGTCTCCTCACACACCTTCTTCCCTGACCAATCATAAGCAACCTTGTCACTTTGGTTTACACAAAACTTAGCATGAAGTGCTCATCATTGGTGCAGAGGCATCAATGTGAGAGTCATTTTTATTCAAGCTCCCATTGTCATCGTCTCCCTCAGCACCAGCAGCTGATGCTGGTTGGTTTGGTGACTGCTGAGCTTTAATTTTGAATACATCCCACTTCTCAGGAAGCAGGCCTTTGTTGAAGAGCAGAGAAGACAGGTAGGAGAACAACAAGATGGCAACAAAGGCACACAGCATGCACATGGTATTGACTGGAGCACACTGGACATAAACACCATCCTCATGAGTGCATCCTGGGAAGTGGATGACGGCTGGCAGTCCGATCATGGACTCTCCACACAACAGTCTCAACAAAATCCCCACCAACCAGCCCATAATCGCTCCATACGCATTAGAGATGTTGAAGAAGACGACACACTCCACTTGAGGAAGGATTCAGATGTAGGCCTCTTCTGAGCAGAGACGTACCAGCCAAGCCCACTAACACAACAGTAACACGTATTACCCATCGGATCTGGATATTTTAGGAGGACGACACGTTATGCTACAACAATGAACTGAGCTTTTATATTAGTAATTACCTCACTTTTTGTCTTTTCATCTTATTCTGTTTTCTATTTCTATTCCCCTTCCTAAGGAAATAATGTAAGCATGTTTTTTGATGTTTTTTTTTTTTTTTTTTTTTTTTTTTTTTGGATGGGATAAATGAGAAAACAGCTTGATTTTTCTCACCTGGGTCTTCGGGATGGTCCTGTAGATGTTAGAGGTGTAGGTTGAGGCAGCAGACAACATGGCACAGTCAACTCATGACATCATCAGAGCGGCAGCCACGTCTCCTATTCCGATGATGGAGATGTAGGATGGAGTAAGGTCTTGCAAAACAATAGGCAGCACTAGAGGTGCCTGTCCATGTCCGAATGGACAAGAAGTCAGGTTCCAGATTGAGACATGAGCAGATAGAGGGACAGACAGATTATGTGCAGATATTTGACTGGGATCAGTGAAACCCCAGGTTACCCAGCACCTTGAAAATACAACAGTACACTTTAATGAATCTACTCTGAATCTGTAAAATTTAAGTCAAAATGTAGAATGGCTTCCTCCTGAAGGAAACAAATTCACCTTAAAACACACAAATGCTGTTTACAATAAATAGCTAAATAAACAAATAAAACAAAATATTGGCAATATAACTTACCTGAGACCATTTTGTTGGATATCTGGTGTAGCATTTGATTGTTTGATAGTTTTTTTTTTCTGTCTGGCCAATCAGAGGCCATTGTCATTTTTTTTTTTTACAAGCATTATTTGTTATAGCTATTAGCTATAACAAGCTATTAAGTTTTTCTGTCTCCACATCCATTCCCCTTTAAGAGACAGGTCCTAATGAAAAAACTGTATTTCCTGTTCTGTTAGTTGGTAGGTAAAATATTTTGTTCGGTCTACTATGTTTGTCATGGTGTGTCACACTTTTTTTTTTTTTTTTTTTTTTTTTTTGAAACGTCTCCATTCAGTGTAAGGACAGGTGCATATTTGTGAACCCCCAGGAAATATGTGATGGCACTCCTACTGCAACTTTTGTAACCCCAAACTCCTGAAGAGTAGTCTAAAGTAGGACAAACACGTTTAGTATTATTTGGAATATGTATCCCATTTCCTCAAACTCCTCTGTTTTTCCACCCAGAGCTCTGTTTGCAGAGCTAAAACTATAAATACATTATACGAATATGTAACTGATTAGTAGTTTGATTACTAATGCACTTCAGTTTAGCGTGCTGTAGCATGCCAATGTTTTGTGTGCTTTACTCCAGTTTTTCGTCAGGGGGCAGGTTTGTGACACAACTGCAAACTGTCACTGTGCACTCAAGTTTGACAGCAGACAAGTACAGGAGAGAGAACTGTCTCACTAGTCACTGACTGACCTGGACTTGTCTGTGAAACCACTGAAATAGTCAGTTTCACCAGCTATTCTTCCAGTTTTACAAGTTTTTCAGGCCTTTTGCACCAGTCTGTCTCCTTGGTTCTTCTTCATGTACCACATGCACACATACCACATGCTGATGGATTCTTTAAAGTCTTGTGTACCTACAGCAAATAATGCAGCGTTTCTTCATAAAAGGATGACTGTCCAAGTTATCAAATATAATCAAATCAAATCATTTTTATTGTCATTATGCAGTTTAAAAAACAGCACAACGAGATATACTTGTGCAACCTTTAAAAAACAGCCTCCAAACAAGCATATCATACATGCGCACACACATACACACAAGTAAGAAGCCCTACAGTCATCATCATCATCAACATTCATCTCACATATCCACACACAAATGTGAGATGTTAGTCCCAGTGACATGGCTAAACATGCCCCCTCCCCCCCTTTTTGAGGGTAGCAAAATCACATTCAATGTGTGTGGGAGTTTTCCTCATTTCCCTTTTTTTCTGGAGATTATTTACCTCCATATTAATTGCTGAGGAATTCATTTGCTGCTGCTCAAAACTGGACTGCAAGCTGCCTAAGTGTTGCCATGCCAGGCCAAGAGTTCCAACCTATATTGTTCAGAAAGCAGAGGTCAAATGATCATTAGTGACACTTCGGCCTGGGAACCATGACGAGGGACGCCTGCGCCCAGTGTGGCACATAGCACCATGATGATGACTTGAAGGACTGAGGACTTACTTTGTTGCATATTTTGAATCTCTTATAGAAATGTCTTTGTCGGGACAAAGTCAGAACAGTTGTCGTACTGTTTGCAGGCATGACATGATCAGGCATGATCACATCACTGCAGAGCTTTAGGTTTCTTTTCAGCTCAAGTCTTCAGTCACTTTGTCTTTTGCTGGCAGTATGTATATGAAGTGTAAAGAAATGTGTTTAGAATGTGCTGTAATGATTTGACAACCAAGATTCTTTGAAATTAAATACCTTTGGATTTGCCTTTGATTTTTGATTTTCAGCAACACTCATGCTATCAACATGTAGGCTCAACAATATAAAACAGTTCAAAACAAGTTTTATTGAATCAAACCATAAATAACAGACAAAATGTACACATCCATTTTCCATAAAATAATAATAAAAAAAAAACAGTAACATTAACTTCATTAATCATATTTCAATCTCTATTTTTAACAACAAACATAATTCACTTCTCCAAACATCCTGCGAACCAACAGTGACTTTTCAGGTCCTTTCTTCTCTCACTGCTTTGTGTGTTTCTTAAGAATGGAACTGAGAATCTGCAGCGATTAGGGGCCACATTCCAGAGCTATCACCACTGCAGTAAGCATACTGTATGTCAACTCCCTACAGGAGCCCAGCAGGGATTGTTAGCATCATGAGTTGAGGGTAGCTGAAGCTGAAACGTTACAGAGGAGGGCTTGAGTCTAGAAGGCTGAGAAAATGTGACTGGGAGGTAAAAGGCTACCAGTCCATTTGAATTGGGGGGATAATCCAAACTTCCATTGAGTTACTTTGTTTGAGTTACTTTGTTTGGCAGGAGAAAGTGAAATCAATACCAAATTGCTCAGCAGACCCGCCCTGTGGAAATTAAAGGAGGCCATGGTGATTTTGGAATTGCTTCGGTCACTGCAAAATAAGTTTTTTCTTTGGTTTTTACAAGTAGACTGGGTGGACAGATTATACTCTGTATGGTGGCCCCAGATCCCACATATATATAAATTAAGTGCTCTGGTCATGCAATGTGAACGCAGGTCAATGCACAATGAGAGTAGAGGTAAGGCGCTCCGTATACTGTATGGTAAACTGAGATTGTCTCAATGACCTTGCATTTCTGTTGATTTGTCAGTTTAGGCATTTGCTCTTGCCCAGACAAATTTGCGCATTTGTTGTCAAATGAGTTCTCAGTTTCCAGATGTTCAGCATTACCTATCCAACTATAGGGAGTGTAAGGTCAGTGCCTCTTGTTTAACTTTCTCTTTCTCTCAAAATGCAAAAGACCCATGTTCTTGGTGAGACTCCTCTGAATGTTAAGGAATAAAAACACACATGATCTGCCAACACAGGGAGGCACAGTTCCTCCCTCACCAACACATCACCTGGTAAAACTCTCCAGTATCATGATCATACCTATGTGGAGTATCAAGTCGCTTCACTCTGGAACTGATTGACAAACTGTAGATAGAAGTGGCTGACAAGTGCAAACCAGCTCATGAACTTCTGTAAACCGTAAGTAACCCATCCAAGACAGTAGGACTGTCCCGGTTAAGGATGGGTTAAGGTCTGACCATGATATCCCAGTGAAACCGTTCATCAAACCAACTACCATAATAAATGCCATCAGTATCTCCGTCATGGTTGTAAATCAAGCAATAAACCATGAATCGATTGTTGACTAGAGTCATCAATAAAGAAATCACCATCTAATTGCAATGTTGCTGACTTCAACTGAGCTTACAAAAAGCCTCAGGTTTTCAGCCGAGACATTGTCCAGCAATATTTGGCAATCAATAAATCTAACTAGTCTTATTATTAATGATGTTCTAATACGATTTCACATTGTTGATCAAAAAATGTCAAATCCTTTGCATCCCTGCTGCTTCTCTGGAAGGTTTTCTTCCACATGATATTATACAAGATGTTCTGTGTGCTGTATATTTAAAGTATTTTCTGGACAGGAGAAGTCAACGACCAGTGCGCTCCTTTTTCTCAAAAATCTCTATCAAGGTGCCCTTGAACGTCCAGGTGCTCCAAGGGAGCTGCTCTGCGTCCAACAGTAGTTTACCAAGGGAAAAAAAAAGTATTCATATGTCAACACATGAAACTGTATAAACATGTAGTAAGGCATTGCTAAAAAAGAGCATGCACGCTCAGTAACGCTTCCTTAAAAAGCCTTGTGCTTGACAAAGCTCAGCATGGAAATATCACATATTGCCAGGCAACCCAGGCAGGATTGGGAAAAATACAGGATTCTCCCACTGGTTTCGTTTTTGTCCATATCTACTTTTGTACCCAGCACCTCGCCAAACTGTTTTGTTACTCACACCACATCTCTCCAAAGAAAATATTTGGCTATGAGGGATTTTTCCTAATAAGCCAGCAGATCCTCCTGACCCTATGTGGAATCCTCCTTTTCACTGAATTCTGTTGTGCTCTACTTCTTCTTCTCCTCACTGAAGTTACAGAGGATGTTCTTGGCTCCGCTCTGCCAGGAATAGAGGCTCTCCATCGGCGTTTTTCCATCCTACACAGAAGAAAAAAACCAAAACAACAAAACAAGCACATGATAAATGTGTACAATTGGCATTATTTCCCCTGTATTAACACTTTTCTGAAAATGTTCCATGCTGACTTTGAATATTAAAATAGTTCTAAACAATTTTTTGTTCTGTTTGACAGTAAGTCTTCATTTACTAGTTCTCGATTATTGATGCGACTTGAGTATTCTGCAGCCAGAGGAATACTTGTTGTTGAAAACTTTTGGTGTCCTGTCATTTTGTCCTTTAAAGAACCTTATCAGTCATTTTGAATGTTTGGCCTGTTTAATAGAATTTACTTACATTTTACATTGCTGAAAACCATTTTGCAAATCATGTTGGGATACATCAATTTTCACATCTGAACTTTTTGGTTGAAACACCCACTTTATAATGTTCTGTTTCTGTGGTTAACAAACTTGTCAACATTCATAAACCCCAGAAATGAATTTTGACTGTGTAAAGTAAATGTTTCCACAAGGATTATTTTTCCCAGCGGAGGGAGCATTTTAGTCTTCCCAATTTCAAGTCATCACAACACAACAGTGCCGCTGCTTTTCAGAAAACTAATGTGGACAACTTTATTACGGTGATGGAATACTGTTGTGAGGAAAGTTTGAAGTCTCTTAAAGTTCATTTTTATATCGTAGTGAAATGAATAGAAACTAATGGCTGGAGAAGAGGAAGGAAAAATTATAGAGTTCTAAAATACAACTGCTTAGGAAAAGATTAGCAGATTATGCAAGACATGAAAAATCACTTGTATGGTCCTTTAATCATTCCTTACTATTATTTGCTATTATTGGTGGTCACAAGGTACGTTAAAATGAACAAAGAGAGAAAAAAGATATGGGAGATGGTTGCAATCTATTTATATTATCTATTTGTAATATATGAGATTCCCATGTATCATGTCATTAAGAGGGAAATATTATGGTTTTCTAAGATTTGAACTGTCTCTGCTCATGTCCTAACCTAACCTCTCCATGTTAGCGTAAACAATTCAGTATATTCCCATTGTTAATCGTACATATTTTCAGAGAGAGAGTTGGCAGTCCACTTCCTGGAATTAAATTTTGTGTTTTTTTTTTTTTTTTTTTTTTTTTTTTTTTAATTAGTCATGCCTCATGTCAAATCGCACTAATCTATTGCTCAGCCATGGTGTGTTCTGAGACACTGTACTTACACAGTTCTTGGTGGTGAGACTGGCTCCATACATCATCAACAGCTTGATCATCTTGAATCGGTTTATTCTCACAGCATCATGCATGGGCGTGTCTCCATCCTTAAGAAAAGGCGGGAAAATGCATTCAGCACGATGGAAACAAAGACAGTGCACCAGAGCTGTGACGGCTTCTTCACTTGTGGGTTCAGCAGCCCCAAATCAGTCAGAGGCCTGTTTCTGACTGGTAGAAAGGCCCTGTACATCCTGATCCTGTCAGGGGGTTATAAACCATTTGTCCACAAGAGGGAGGCAAAGCTACTAGTTTGTAACTCCAGATAGTTACAAGAGACTTCAAGAGAGTCGTGTCTATGTTCATACATTGCCCGTTGCCATCTAAGAATATATTGAGAGGCCAGTTTGAGGATGCGTCAAATAGGGTAAGAGTGACAGGTAATGTTCCGTCATTTTACCAGATAATGGCAGGCATGTCAGTATTTCTGAATGTCAGTGACAATATTTGACAGCTTCTTAGAAGGCTTCTCTTCTAACCAGCTGAAACACATGGCAGGCTGTGACATTGGTCACTGGGATCAGTCTTTTTCCTAGTTGTTTATTTACTGCTCCTAACTAAAACACATGCCACAGCAGCATGTGTTAGCATCACACAATTTGGACAGCACATTTTGCAAGGACGCGAGAAGGCCCCTGGGTATTACTCTTTGCACTGCTGCATGCACTGCTTGCCACGGATCAGGCTGCAAGGTATATTCACTCAACATGTTGATTCACTCAATTTGAGTAAAAAAAAAAAAAAAAAGAAAAGAAAAGAAAAAAAAGAAAAAAACTTTTACAAAACCCTGAGCGGTTTGAATGAAACACAGCACAGTATATGTACACCAGAAATGAGCTTTTGTCATTAAGGACGCAAAGAGCAGCTTGTACAAAACAAATAGTCCAAAACTTGGGTTTGTGGTGCTTCACCAAGCCATGGTTGAAATCAGAGGCACAAAATTAAGTGTTTGTTTCATTGTGCTGCTGTCAAGAGCTTGCTTTTTTGATGCTACAGACCTCCCTGTGTTTTTTTACTGTGTGACTGGTAAGCAATTCCTTACTCTGTCTTTGGCGTTGACGTCTGCTCCACAGTGGATGAGATGCTCTGCACAGTCACAGTGGCCCGTCCTCACTGCCACATGGAGAGGAGTGCTGCGCAGCTGGGATGAGAGGAAATAAGGAGAGGAGAGCATGGAGGAAAGTGAGCAGAGGTGAGAAAAGGGCAGAACAGGGAACAAGTAAGTGAAAATCTGCTAATGTGCAGTCAGTTTGAGCAGTTTTGTTTTTGGATAACAATCCAATCCGAGCTGTATGTTTTCTGTATACATACGAAACTGCACCTTCCCGTCACACAGAGAATGTCGAGAGCTGGAGGTGAGCATGTGGCCCTACCTTGTCTCTGGAGGTGAACTTGGCTCCCTCGTTGAGAAGGAGCTCCAGGGCTGGCAGGCTGCCTCCTCTGCAGGCCCAGTGGACTGCTGTGGCTTCCAGCTGAAACACACACAGACAAACACACACTGCTGTTAGGATGACAGTATGACAGAAAGACAGAGTGTGCAAAATGAAAACTAAAGTAAAGTGAGAGGGGTTTGCAACCTGAGTGGATTCACTTGATTTTCTTCAAAACCATAGTGTATTTAAAGGCAGTTTTAAAACGGGAGGGCACATCGCTTTGAATATTAATATTAAATACCCATCTTGCTTCTAATGTTTTGATATAAAAAACACAAAAACATCAATAATGGCGTGAAAATGCTCTTGTATTTTGGGTTATGATGGAGTAAAAGATTTGTCCTGAACTCCTGAGGCATTTCTAAGTGACATTCTTTTGAAGACTGAGTGGCATTCGTCATTCTGTACCTCATCATAACATAACTGATCTTTGAAACTGCATATGCTGCTTTTAAAATGACAGTACAAATGACAAAAAAAGGATCATAACATTATCTAAAAAATTTAAAGAAAAAACAAGCAAAAATGCTCATGAACTGTTACAAAAAAAAAAAAAAAAGAGAGATTTGCCAAAAAAGAACAGAAAACTCTTAACTCTTGGAGACTCGATCCTGGGAGTGGAAGAGTTAAAGACTGCTAACCTTATCCTTGTCTTCGATGTTGGCCCCAGCCTCCAACAGCCTCTTCATAATGTCCACGTTGCCCTTGAAGGAAGCTTTGTGTAGCGCTGTTCTCTTGAACTGGAAATGATGTGTAAGTGACAATGATGATATATTTAACAAAGTGGACAGCTTCTTTATTGGAAAAAAATAAAAGTAAAACACACTGAAATTTGCTTTTAAAGGTGTACTATGCTAAATTTCCAGTCCATCAAAGTGAGAACCCTTTAGACTCAACTGAGGAACGGTATAGGTGTGTAATTTATCATTGAGTCAGTCCTTCAGTGAGAACCATGTAGACTCAGCAACCAAATTACATGAGTATTCCACATTTTTTTTGTCAGTTGAGTCTAAAAAGTCCTCACTTTAATCAGCCTTGTATTGTGCACTTTTAATGGCCAGCTGTATGCATACACTGTATTATCATTATAAATTCAATTTGTTTAATTGAAAGTGTGAAAAATGAATAGAGATATGTGCAAAATACCAAACAACTGCTCTTTTTTTTTGCTCTGCAGTTTGGCTAAATATCAGCCCCGTCTCCTAAAAATGACACTGCCATACAACTGAACTGCATCCTCACTTATGTTTGGAGGGAAAAGTATTTTGTCATGGTTTATGTTTGCTTGTTAGTAATAGTAGTTACCTAAACTGAACCATGACCTTTTCCCAATATTCACCATTACAACAAAACCTTTCCTAACCTTAACCAGGTAGTTTTGTTGGCTAAAGCTTACAAAAGTGGCTAAAGCTAATGTAACTTACAAACTCCTGAGAAATGGTGCCCGACAAAGTATACAAGATTTTTTTTTATTAGAAACATATTTCTGATGTGTCACAAGCAAATGTAGTCTGTGACAAAATACACTCCCTTGAAATGTAACTGAGAATACAGAATAGTTGTATGGGAATGTCATTTTTTTTTTTTTAGAAGATGGGGTTGCTACATATGTGCACTTTGGATCAAAATCCACACATTATGTTGACAACTTGCATGCTTTTTGTTTCTGCTGTTTCCTGCTTTTTGCATTTTGCCAAATGTCTACCCATCAAAGACCAATGGCCATGACTGTTCCACTCACATCGTCAAAGACATTGGGGTTTCCACCGTCAGACAGATATTTCTCCACCACGGCCATTTTGTTCTCAATGACAGCTGTAAGAAATAACTTCTCATCCACTGTCTCAGGCTGTAGAGGGAAGACAGATAAATACATTGTTACAAACAGAGATGAGGCTCTTTTATTTTAAAGGGATCGCTTACGGCAAAACTGAAAAGGGTGTAATCATCTGCTCAGCCCGGTGTCAATCAAATCTCCACTGAGGTGTCAAATGAAAGCCCATATTTTCCTCATTATGTCTCCTACTTGTCCCGGACACCTCCTTTTATAGCCCCCAGTTTCAGTATCCAGCCCAGCACCAGTGTCCAGCAGCATTAGCCTCCTGCCATTCAGGTGGACTTCCCCCCGGCTACCATTCTTAAAAAGCTGAGCTGGAGCTGCTATATCTACCTCAAACTGCAATGGAGCTTGTTCTGACATGGTGGTGAGTAGATAATGACAACATTTTCAGTTTGTGCTGAACTATTACTTTAAGCATCTCTCCTAAGTGAGTAATTTAAATAACTGTAGGAACACACTGTATTATCTACATAGTTATAACGCTCTATGGCCTTTGGTGTCAAAAATTCTGTCTCTTTCTCTGTTGTGATTTGCGGTTTTCCTGCTGTTGACTCATCTACAGTGAGTCATCCTCTAATCTCAGGCGAAAGGAGCAAGAGAGCGAAAAAGGTGCAAGGAATGAAAAACAAAACATTTCATACTAGTTTAATCATCTCAAGCACAGAGAAGACAAGCAGCTTACAATGATCTCTGGCTCAGCCTGCTTCTTGCGGATGGGGGCCTTCCTCTCCTTCCTCTTCTTCCTTAGCTGGAGAATGTTGAACAGGTCGTCCACCGTGTCCAGTCGCAGTCTGCCACTTTTGTCCGTCTGGGAGGAGAGCAAACGTAAAGTGAGTCCGCGGTACACAGGAAAACAGTAAGATCTGATCCACAAGGGAGGTCTCTAAAGCAACTAGATTAAAAAAAGAGGTGATCTAAACTGCTTAGGCTTCTTTAGCAGTATATACATGACTGAATTCACTGCAAAAACTCAAAATCTTACCAAGATTATTTGTCTTATTTCAACTCAAAAATGTCTTATTACTAGTCAAAATATCTCATTACACTTAAAATAAGACATGATGACCTCAGAAGTAACTTGTTGTAGACAATTGTCTCTTGTTTCAAGTGAAAATTCACTTGAAACAAGTGAAAATTTGCTTGTTTCATTGGCAAAATTTGTTTCTTGTTTCTAGCTAATTTTCACTTATTTCAAGTGAATTTTCACTTTTTCCACTGGCAAATTTTGCCAATGAAACAAGCAAATTTTCACTTGTTTCAAGTGAATTTTCACTTAAAACAAGTGAAAATTGTCTAAAAACAATTTACTTCTGAGGTCATCGTGTCTTATTTTAAGTGTAATGAGATATTTTGACTAGAAATAAGACATTTTTGACTTGAAATAAGACAAATAATCCTGGTAAGATTTTGCGTTTTTGCAGTGTTAAATACTGAAGTTAAATTTCAAAGTCTGCTATATTAATTTTAGTGGACCAAAGAATCTGAATTTCATCATTGTATCAAAGTATCATCATGTGTGTCAGTTTTGTGGTGTTATATGCAGACTTTTTCTCTGATCTGGGAACTTTCTGCAGGCTGTTCACATGCACTGGCTTCATGACATGGAAGCTCTTCATATGACACTCTTATTTAGCTGATGTGATTTTGAAAACTGTTTGGTTGCACATCTTGCTGTGCGTTTTCCTGCACTACACAGTATGGAAGGCGTCATTATGCCATCTGTCTGCATGTCTATAATGAGCCTGTAGATTAAAGGTGATTCTATTTGTGAATGGGGACGTGTGGGGCTTTAAAGGGGCCCTGTTCAGATTTAACTCTGTGAGCATGTATGTTATGGATGATGCTTAGCTTAAACACTGATGAAATTAGATTTTGTTTGAGTTGTCACTAATCCTCAAAATGCACTTTTTTTCTAGGCTTGGTCCTGAGTGGCTCCCATCACTAAAGAATTACTGCAATTCTTCCAGTCAGACCACCAGGATTTGCTCTCACTTTAAAAAGAAAATCTTGGAAACTGAAAAATATGGGACCTTTATTGGACAAAGCAGTGGAGCCTGTATTTATTTATTTATTTATTTAATATATTGATGTGTAGACTTATCATTAATCTCTGGGACTGCCTTAATATATAAATTTATGTCATAACCAGCAAATGCCTCTAGGTGGCAGAGTGGACTAAAACACCAAGTTCATAGGGTAGCAATGTTTTTTTCATTTTTCATTTGAACTAAATGAAAACAATATCTATGCTAATGTCACACATGTGTAATCTTTCACATGTTTTTAAAAATCCTTTTAATCTTTCTGTCTTTGATTTTGCAAATTAACTGGATTAGATTGGTTGGTTTTAATCCCTGAGCTCTCTGCATTGTCATTTAAAATGTATCAGTTTCAGTTGGAGGGGAGCTGCTGTAAAAATACTTCTTTCTGGACATGCCATTCATTTCAGTTATGATTGTTACGACTACTACCCTTGGTGCTGTGCTGGAAATACTGCCACTATCATCTTACATTCAGCGCAGCCACACTGACTTCCTCCTGCTCGCTGCCGCTGTCGCCCTCCTCTGACAGAGCTGCACCCATCTCCCTGTGGGACCTGCGGTCATCCTGTTTCTCTTGATTGACAGCTGCCTCGTACACGCCCCCTGGGAAGTCTTCTGCCTCCTTGCCCTCAGACCTCTTCCCAGTCACCTGAAAAGGAGGAGAGATGAAGTTTAAACCTCTCAGCTTGGTTTTAAAAAACATACAGAAAAAAAATCTGATTTTTAACTTTGTTAAACAAATGTGATGATCCCATTGGATTCTGCTGCACAGAAAGAAAAACAAATCTGAGTCCCATCTTGGTGCATTTATGTCCAGATTTGTGTAAAAAATATGTAACAAAAATCTGATCATCCATCTCTGTGTGAATACAGTCAGTAGTCTTAGCCTTATCAGGTTAAAGCCTTCTGAGCTGTTTCTTGAGAAATTATAAAAATGCATGCGGTGTCACAGCTATTTTCACACATATGCATTAATCTCAGGGTTATACTACACCCCAAGTTGTAATTTTGCATGATTACATTAATTTAGAACAGGTAATGACATATGAAAAGCAAAAGTATATATTTATTTAATTAATCTCAAATTGAAATGATTCAAATATCAGCTATCAATGATTTGTGTCACAGTATGCGTTTGGTTCTAGGGTCCAGAAAAGAAATGTCTGCAAGACTAATGTGGGATAGTTGCAGGATAAATACCTGAATGGAGACTCTACAATCATGACCATGTATGTACAACATGTACAGTAGAGCAAGCTTCACTTTCAAGATCACCAGCACCAATGATGAGTCAAAAGCACAGTGCCTTGTAAATACAAGCACTTCAGCCAGTGTATGGCTACTGTAGAGCCAAGCCATGCTGCTAACAGAGGAATGTAAACAGACCCATGCTCCAACTCATTGTCAGCCTATTACAAACTTTAGCAGCATAATGAGGCTGGAGAGCAACCTCTCTCCTGTGTCTTAAGTGAGTGATTCAGTCGGCTCATCACATTTAGACTGTGATATGGCATTTCAGAAAAGTTAGGAGAACAAGGTTAAGAGGGCAAAAGCAATCCGAAAACTCAGTCAAAGCATCATCAACCCTTTCTAGTAGCATGGGACTTAGAAATCCTACAGCTTCCTCTCTGGTGATATGATAAACCTTGCCCTTTGCATCAGTGGAGCTTACCAGTTCCTCAACGCTGTGCAGTCCCATTCTTCTCTTTGATAGGATGCAGTCTAGCAGTGGATAACTGGAAGCAGACGGTTAAGTCCAGAGGTTGAATTGCCTTCTGTGATGGTCAGTGTCTGTCTGTGTGTGTGTGTCTGTCTGCTCTGCATGCATGAGCCTCCGTCTCTTATATAGACCTCGGGGACCTCTATAGAAAAAAATAGGCGTCATGTCACTCAAGTCAGATCAGATTACCGCCTTGCTGCTCATGTGGCATGGTCAGTGCTACCAGCATCACCCACCCCCCCTCCCCAGTACCCTGCCATACCAGCCGTCACCGCTGCCTGGTTTGGACAGTTGGGTTCGCTGTCTCACATACTAGACAGACGAGGTAAGAGGTGCCACTCCTGCCTGTATCTCTACTCACATGAATCCAATTTGTTAGGCTAGAGAGCCTCTTTTTAGGCTTGGTGTCAGTGAGAGCTTTGTGTGACCTGGAAATGTCTTTAGGTTAATTAGAGTACACACATTTTCAAAGGTTTATTCAAATTCTGGGGTGAGACCTGGTGTCTCATAATAACCACACTGAGATGCATGGAAATGTAACTCCCTGGACTCTAATGACCAAACTACAGTGCAGTTTGTCAAGAGTGAGAACGTAATGTGAACTGACTACAGGAAACAACCCCAAAACACATAGTTTTATGGGAATTAAAGAGACAGATGTTGACATCTGATAGCTAACAGCTCCCCATGCCTGAAAAGCCTAGCATAACAAAGTGGACTGATGCTTCTATTCAGCTGTTTCTGCACATGGCTTAATTCTTAGGAACGCCAAAAACACAAGAGGCACAGGCGAT
Organism: Myripristis murdjan; assembly: GCF_902150065.1. Taxonomy (NCBI): domain Eukaryota; kingdom Metazoa; phylum Chordata; class Actinopteri; order Holocentriformes; family Holocentridae; genus Myripristis; species Myripristis murdjan. The sequence goes on from NC_043994.1 coordinate 3,627,813, forward strand.
GGAAACAGACTTGTGACAGGCGAGCAAACTACCTCACAGGTTCACTAATTATGAATAACGTAGTTTAAGACAATTGAACACAGATTATCCCACTGCTGCTCCATCAAACAGTGGAACAATGTCATTCACTATGTATGGGTTAGAAAGTAAAAAAAAGAATAATTGAAGAATGTATTTCCAATGCCAACATGCAGGAGGTCACTTAGTCCAGTGTAAACCAAAACTAGCACAACATTTTCACAGCAAAATATTATGGTAAAGTCAAAATTCATATAAGGACAGCTTTGGCAAATGTTTTGAACTGACATCAGAAATACATTTAGATGCTGGGTTCACCAATGACAGGTCATAGGAGACAGAATTCCTCATTAACACATTCTTAATTGGACCCAGTAAAAATTATGTGTTTTTATGCATGGATTAAGGAGGGAACAGTAGACTGCTATAAAATGCACCTAAAAAGTTGCATTGTCTTAAATTACATGAAATTATTAGGTTCATATTTAAAATTGAGAACTTATTAAGGAATGTGGTGTAGTTTTAGATTAAAACAAACAAACAAACAAACAAAACATGTTTCACAGTGACAGGTTTTTAGTGTTGGTGCAGGCTGCTTCATATTCAGCTCTACTGAATGTCAAAACGGTTGTCAGGTGATGTAAACATCTATGGCTAAAATTTACATTTGTTTTTGATTTTTGAGAAAAACAGTGGCAGGTGAATGCCTACTGGAGCAGAAGGTGGACTATTTCATCTCCCCAACCCGCTGAGTGATTCAACTTCTTAAATATAGACAATCTTTGCTGGTGTCTAGTCACACTGGGCATGTGGCCACAGAATGCAATGATGTCACTGTGAGGAGACAGGTTCATGGTGGTCGGGAAATAAATAGTCATGCGTCCAAATGTCCTGTCAGTTCCTCCAGAGCCAATCAGAGATCAAGGTCAGAGGTCGGCGGGATGCTTGACTGTTGACTGACACCCGTTAAAGGCTGACATCATGTCAGATGGCCCCTGCCTGCTGGTAAATTGAGGCCATACTGCATATTACACATCTCAGGGCTACCTGAAACACAGACGTCTGACTATATGTGACCGTCACAAGCAGAATGAGCTCACTGCTCAGCGACGCCAGGCCAGCAAGTGAATGTGTCACGTTCAGCAGCAGCACAGTGTATGAGCAAAGATCTATGGGAAAGACGAGCACAGCAGTGAGAAAGTTGTGTAGCGGTAATAATGATGAGTAATCACAAAAACTGTTATACAGCACCTATATTTCAATGCTTGTGATAGGAACCCAAGAAAACTAACCTCAATCCAGCATCACTTATTTGATGTTTAAATATATCATTTTAAGAATTATACATAAGTAAGGATGATAAATTCTTGTTCTTCTTTTTTTTCAGTAAAACAACAAAAGAGACAATAATGGGTAAGCCAGGCAAGAATCAGAGACAGCATGACATAATAACATAATAATCATGATTAAAAAAAAAAAAAAAAAAGATGACAAGACGGTGAGGAAGAAAGGAGAAAGAAAACCAAGATACAAATAAATGAACAAAGTGTGGTTGGCTTTTGTCTTTGGTCTTTTCAGATCAAAAAGTTGCTGTCAGCTCTCACGCCTCAGCCGTGTCCATTCCTCACCCGTCAATTCCTCTGAAAGTGAATTCATAGCCGGGAGCTATTTTGAACGCTGACCTTGTGACTTAAATAGACAAATACAAATGGGAACTATTTTGGATGCTGTCCTTCGGAATTACAGTACGTTTACATTTAGCTGACGCCGTTATGTAGAGCAAGTAAGGGTTCAGTGTCTTGCTCAAGTGCCCTCCAACAGTAAGGGCAGCTTGTGAGGAACTGAACTTGCAGCCTTAACCCTCTGACCACCCTGCTGCCCAGAACCGAGGGGCTCATGAAAGGGAACTATTTTGAATCGTGACCTTGTGAATTAGCACTGGGAACGTGAGCTGCTTTGCTGGCAGCCGCCTCATCAATAGTTGGTAAAGGCAGACAGCAGGAAAGTTTGAGAAATATACAGTTAAAGGGCCATTCAGGTTGCTGTGTGTGTGTGTGTGTGTGTGTGTGTGTGTGTGTGTGTGTGCAGTTTATTTGATTTAGCTGGGCTGTGTGATGGAGATTTTTTGTATCCTTAAATCATGTTGAACATTTTTAGTACCTCTAGGCTATTTAAATAATATTCAGTTTAATGTATGCAAATAAACCACTTAAGATGTGTGTGTGCATGCCGTGTGTGTGTGTGTGTCTGTGTGTGTATGTGTGTGTGTGTGTGTGTGCGTGCGTGTGTGTGTGTGTGTGTGTGTGTGTGTGTGTGTGTGTGTTGTCAGTTCACTGTACAGTAGTAGGTAGCTGGGCTTTGAGACAGATTTAATCTAATCTAATTTAATCTAATTTAATTTAATGAATGGAAATGAAGCAGTTCAGATGTGTGTGTGTGTGTGTGTGTGTGTGTGTGTGTGTGTGTCTGGTATGTGTGGTTTCCTGTGTTTATAGATGATGATCTCATTTCATGAGATTGAATCAGGCTGCATCAAGTTCTCATGGTGTCAGTATATTACCACCTGCTGTGAATGTGTTTCCTCTCACAGCCTATCAATCCCTCTCAAAGTACGTCTCCTTCTTCTCATCATATCATTTTGCTGTTCTAACTTCAGCTCTTATTTCAACTTTGCACATGCAGCTTAGTCCCACAATAAAGATTTGAAAATACTGCTCTATTGATAAATATCAATACATATAGATAGTTTTTAACACCATTTATTGATATAAATGGATACATAGACTATATAGGCAAACACAGATGAGCAACCTAACGTGGTGCAGCAGTGAGCCACAGCTGGTCTTTTTTTTTTTTTTGTTGTGGTCATTGTTTTATTTCATGGTTTCATGGTCAGGCCACATCCTCTCTTACTTGGCATGAAATCCACATTCTAAAAAACCTTTATTCATGCACTACAGTTTTATAAATCCTGATTATGCAAGTTTGTTTGCATTTGACTCATGAAACCATCTGAAACCATCTGAAGTGTCATTGGCTGGACCAAACAGCATCCTTTGAGAAACTCCAGGCGAGAGGCTGCAGGGTTCCCTAAGTAAATCTCCCATTCATATTTGCCATAGTGAATGTGGTAATTAGCCATAAAATATTAACCATTGGAGGTCCACTTACTTAAATGCTACTCCAGAAGCCATGATTTACTCTATTTTCAACTTCATTTTTACAAGGCTGACTAATGCAGAGGAACTAAATGGCCCGCAATTCTTTAAACAACCAATCATAGAGCCATTACGGTGTTGAGTGTGTCTGGCAGTCTAGAAAGAGACGTTTTTCATTTGTTGTTGCTCGTATGATATCATTGTCAGATATTAAGTGTTTTTTAGGGATGAGAACAGGAATATCAGCAGGGACGAGGGTTAGGGATGTATAGTTTTTCTCGCTCTTAAAATACGATATAACAGTTTTCAACAGTTTTCAGTTTCTTTGAAATCTTTCAATTTAAGTAATGTCACGATCCATCCTGTAGGGAACTGGTGCCATTCAAGCTGGGACTTTCTTCCTTTCTTTCTTTCTTTCTTTTTTTTTTTTTTTTTTTGTAAAAGGTCTATGGGAGAAATAAATAAATTTACTTTCACAACCTGGCTGCCAAAAAAGTGGGTGTTAATGTTACAGCTCTATTGGAAAACAGAAACAACAGGACATCTAGCCTATGTACTTACAAAATGGCAAGAATTGTGCACCAACATGCTAACAAGCAAAAACCAATATGCTCACTCACTTTGACCATGAACAGTCGCTGCTGTTTGTTTAGTTTGGTGCTCTGTGTCCTATGGTTCTTTTGTCTGATTGGACACTTTGCTAATGATAGACGGATGGTTGATCCAATCACTTGTTACACATTCTGGTAAACACACATTGCTGCCGCCCTATTGTCAAATCATCTGAACCCAACAGCCTATATGGCTACAGGGTTTCTAACTTAGCATTCATGCTCTCTTCTGTCCCCCCCAGTGCTTCAGCTTCTTACTGTTGCACACATAAATGCACAGAAGCTGCACAGTGCAACCACAGTCCTCTAATTTTGTTGTTCTAATTTTATTCCACTCCAGCAGGTGTCTTGGGAGATGCTGTGGTGAGAGTGGCGAGGAAGACTCCTAAAGAAATGTTTGATCCCTGTAAAAGCCATGTGTCCTGTCAGCGAGTCCTGATGCAAGGCTAGAAAGACTAAAGTCATAATCTGCTGCAAATTCACACTTTTCTACTCTCTATCACTGATTTCTGTAACCCAGTAGTGATTCAGTGGTGATTCAGCCTATATACAGTTCAGGAGAGGTTTTATATTTGCTGTTCTGAACACTCGGTGACTGGCTGCTCTCTGCACCTCTGCACCAAGACAGACATTGTGTTTCACATTTCCCCTTTGTTTGGAAAAGCATGACCAAAAGAAACTCAGACTGCATCGGCAGAAAATCCAACGATGAAGATGTGACAGTACCGCCCACATTGTTTGATTGACAGGTGAAGTTTGGCAAGTGTGCACACAGACACCAGAGCGATAAACACTTTGACCTAAAGATGGAGACAAATAAATAAATAAATAATTCTTGCATTTCAGCACCTTAAAGCAAAATTGATCTTTGGCACATTGTTGGGTTGTCTAGTTTCCTGGTTGTGATGTGAGTCCACATGGTGGTGAAATATCCTCATTAGCTGCTCTGTGCTCCATTGCTAATCCGTATCTGTGTCCCTCCATTCACTTCCATTGCAAAACAGCTCCCAATATAACACTTTTACTTCATAAACGAATGTGAAGAAAAGCAAATTATGCCAATGTAAAAAACAACAAATGCCGGTACCCATTTTTTTTGTGGAAAGTAAACAGCTCTATTCTTGTTGATTTCCTATATACACTGGAAAGTAGATCCGGCAGGTTGTGTCTGCATAGTAACCTCGCAGCAAGATAAAACAACCTCATTCAAATTTCACAAATAAGTGTAATTATAGTAGTAGTAGTAGTAGTAGTAGTTCTTTATTCCGAGTAAGCAAAACAAATAAACAAATAAAAAGAAAAGAAAAGTAATCACACAATAATGGACAAACATAACATAAATAAGCATAAAAATGAAACAACACATAATAATTTAATTTTACCTATCCGGAAGGGAGTGGGAAGAAGTAAAACTTATCTAGTCCCACCCCTCGTCCATAAGTCAATTACATATTAATACATATTAGGCTTCCTTATCCACCTGAAGCATACCTTAATTCATTATTTGGACTAGTTCTGCTATTGTATCCTTATTACCAATCATATTTATCTTTATATGCAAATAACTTGTTATAAACCATGGCCAGAAATTATATCAATTATTTACTGTCACAATAATCTAATCATAATAATCCTAATATTTTTCATCCTTATCATGGAGTTATACATAATCAGTTATTTATACACATATTTACACATTCATACATATATATACATATGCATACACATATACATACATATACACACACACATACATATACATATACACACACACACACACATATATACACACACACACACACACACATATATATATATATATATATATATATATATACATACACACATACATACATACATACACATACACACACATAAGCATATATACATACACATACATACACACATATACACATGCATACACACATATACACACATATATACACCTACACATACATATAGACACGTACATATGTACATATAGACATATATACACCGGTATCCACATACACAAACACATAAAAAATAAATAAATAAATAAATAAATAAAAAAAAAGAGAAGGTGAAATAACCAATTAATATATAAATCAATGAAAAAAACAAGGAAGTTATTTTTTTAAGGAAAATAAAACTAATAAAAATAAAAATAAATAATTAAATACACAATAAACCTGTAGTCACATCAAACACCATCATTCATGTATCTATTGTAAATCATCTCTTTATACTTCCTTTTAAATTGATTGATGTTTGGACATTCTTTCAAATCCACACTCAAACTGTTCCATAGTTTTACTCCACAAACAGGAACACAAAAGCTCCTTCTAGTTGTGCGTATGCTTGGTGTTTTGAAATTAAACTGTCCCCTTAAGTTATGTCCCCCCTCCCTTCTAATGAATAGTTTTTGAATATTTGCAGGTAATACATTTTTTTTTGCTTTAAATAATATTTGCACTGACTGAAAGTCAACAAGATCTTTAAGTTTCAGTAATTTTGACTGAAGGAATAATGGAGTAGTGTGATCCCTATATCCTGCCCTATGAATAATACGTATAGCTTTCTTTTGCAGAATGACTAATGGATGTATTGTACTTATATAATTATTGCCCCAAACCTCTGCGCAGTAAGTTAAATATGGAAGAACTATTGAACAGTAGAGAGTGCGGAGTGTTTTGTGGTTTAGAACCTGTTTTGCTTTATTTAATACAGCAATGCTACGTGATATTTTGGTTTTCACATGCCTGATATGTGATTTCCAGCTGAGTTGCTCATCTATTGTCACTCCCAGAAATTTGATTTCATTCACTTTTTCAATAGCTACCCCATCCAACTGTATCTGTGTTTGCGTATTCAATCTGCTGTTCCCAAAGATTATGATTCTTGTTTTACTCAGATTTAATGACAATTTATTTCTATCAAACCATACTTTGAAATGTTTTAATTCTGAATTAATTTCCTGCAGTAAAGAATGAAAATTACTGCCAGAACCAAAAATATTTGTGTCATCTGCAAATAAAACCAATTTTAATGTTTTTGATACTCTGCATAGGTCATTGATATACAATATAAATAATTTGGGGCCCAATACTGATCCCTGGGGGACACCACAAGTAATGTCCAAACATGCAGAACAATATTCACCCAACTTCACAAACTGTTTCCTATTGCTCAGATAACTCCTCACCCAGTCAAGCACATTACCCCTGATGCCATAATTATGCAGAATAAAAATGGGTACTGGGACTTGTTTTATATGTATTGGCATAATCCGCTTTATTCACATGGTGCTGTGCTACAAGTGCTAAAAGTGTTATTTTTGGGAGCCATTTTGCTATGAAAGTGAATAGAGATAGAATTCCAGTGTTGTGGATTATAATGCCCATAGAACCACACAACCCAACAGTCTACTAAAGTTAAGAAAATAAAGTAAAGAAATAAAGTAGATAAGAGAAAGCCCCTCTTGCCCCTCACATGTGTATATGACTCTATCTTCATCTGGAAATGCTGAGTTGCTGAGCAGCCTGGTCAGCGCCATGTCGGTAGTCTAAGACAGGTTCAGTGTTAAACCCCAGGGGATACATCATAGGATTCTGTAATTATAAATAGTCCCCGTGCAAAATTCTTCCTCTGGAAATATATCTAGTTTACTCTATTATTAGCTGTGTAAATCCCCCTCTCACCCGGTATCCTCGTTGGGAGCACGGCGCTCACAGAGGCTGTGTTTTGTGATCGATTGCGGTGCCTCGGCGCTGTTTATGAGCGTGTCATCGTATCAAGATAATCCTTCATTCAGAGAGACAAACTGCCCGGACATAATTCACAACACCGTTTGCTTTCTGACAAGCGCCTGCAGGCTGCAGAGCCCCCTATCTGTCCTTTATCCATCTATCTAAAAGAGTTGCAAAACTGACAGGGCCTGAAATTCAAAGTACATTTTTCATGGCATTGCCGTTTTTTCCAGAAAAGACATGGAGAAGATTGGCAGGAAAAATGGGGTGAGACAGAAGATGACATGAGACCTATGTTTTTTTCTTGTGAAGTGAAGTAGTTTGTGCTCATGGTAATTTAAGGAGCTTGGCATAACACTTGCCACCAAATGGTAGATGATACTTTACATGTGTTCTGTCATGGTTTAACAAGGAAGTATCCTCCCGAAACACTGCCTGTGTTTTCTATGATTTGACGTCAAATCCGTTGTGGGATTTGAGTCAAGTGCTCATTTTCATCTGTGTCCTGTTTGTGATCTATACAGTTTTAAAGGACCCCTATTCCAGGAATTCATATTTACCTCCATGTATATACATATTTGATGGAAGGCGTTCAGATTGTAGTTTAAGGGATTACATTTGAAGTTGTCCCATTTTCAAAAATCTGTCTTTTTTTTTCAAGGCGGTCAATTAAATTCAATTAAACTCAATTTAACTTTTAACTAAACTACATTCATTTACCCAACATCATAAATAACATTATTCTTATCCAAGGCCAGAGCTGATTTGAAAATAAATAAATGAAAATTGGATGACCACATACAGGATTTTACATGTGGTTTTAATAAAAAGATAAAAAGAGGCATCATATTATGAACATGTAGTGTGTGACAAACATCATTTTTTTTTTATCTCCAGTGGTCCAATTTTTACTTCTTGGAAATAAATTTTGTTGCTAAGCAGCACTGGCCAAAACTCAGTTTACTGGCAAATAGGTTATTTGTTGCCAGGCAACATTATCTCATTGACCAAGAATCGGGAACCACTGGGATCTACTGAGGCCTCTGGTGTGGGGAGTAAAATTGCAGGACTGTTATAGATTTATTACCCTGACACTTTAATGTGTTCATCAGCGGGGTGATTATGACACATCTGGGGTTTATTCTCAGAGAAAAACTGAAAAGGGACTGTAGAGAAGAGCGAGGGAAGTTTATATTTGTGTCAATTTTTATTACAGTGATGGCAAGCAGGGAAGAGAAAAGTGCCAGAGCTTCACCTCAGGTAGCCACAATACATAAATGGTTTCCTGTTCAGGTTTCCCAAAGTGAAATTCATTGCTCCCGTAAGTCTTTGAAATAAATCCATAGAGCCTCTAGTGATATGAGGGAACATTAAAGCTGGAGACACCAGTGAGCATGGCCCACACACCGCTGGTGTAGTGACACCATGTATAGTATTTTATTTTCACCCCATTTGTGAATGCAACACCAGCTTAAGCCTTTGAATCCTGGATCAGTGTCATATCTCTGTCTTGTGGAAGGCATCTGATCCCAACAAGACAAAGACAGAGGGGAAAAACAAAGAAAGAAAATGACCTGAAATTTTTTGCGCAACATTTACTAAGCTACGATTGGCTGGTTTGCATCTTTGTGATGTTAAAAGATGCCATGACAAGTGGAAAGACAATCCTGATCCTAGGTCCCAGTCTACCCACCAAAAGGGTGACCTGCTGTGTAATGAGAAAGGAAACCACCCCTGAACTGAACATAAAAGCAAGCAGCCATCCTGCTTAAGTGTCCGTAGAGGAAGGCTTAAGTAAATGTTACCATACATACTGATTACAATTAGCATCCATAAATGAATGAATGCAAAAAAGGTACCATCTAACCATTTAGACAAAAAGACAAAAAGTGAAGTAACAGAATTTTGTTATTAGAATGAAATTATCAGATAATGTAAGGAAACTAAACTAAACTAGAAACAGCATATTTGTGTTTTAACAGTGTTAATGTGTTTTACAGGTGAATGTCCTTTTAAGCAGCTGCTGGGCTGCTGTTCTGCAGCTGAACGTGACCTCTGACCTCCCTGTAGAGCGGACAAGAGAAAAGAATGGGAATAAAACACATATACCAAAATGAGTTTTAAGTGTAAGATGAATTAAAGGCCCCATGGCATGAAAAATGCAATTGTCGTTTTTGTGTGATAGGGAAGGTCTTGCATTAAACCCGTGACAAATGGAGAAGTGCACACAGCCTGTTTTTTTGAAACTCTCACTGTAAAATGAACGGATTGCACTTCCGTTAATTGATGATGTCATGAGGACGGTGACTCCACCCACAGCCCGCCTCCGCTCCCCAGGCAACAAGCTCATAAGGTAGCGAATTTAGCCAGTCAGCCTCCGCTCCCCAGGCAACAAGCTCACACACAAATGTTCATTACGACTAAAAATGCTTTACTTTGAACCATCAGTGTTTGCTAAATTTTCAAGTAGGTAGAGTATTGAATACAGAGTAGCCTTGCATCTTATTGAGTGGATAGTGACTAAGACTGTCGTTACGTCAGTGGAGTTTTCACATTCATTTTTGCAAAAGCACGTTACCTTTTACCAGATATTATTGTTATTTTGATTAGCGTTACTCCATACTGTGACATTTGCTTGTTAACGTTACAGTATATTTAACAAAAATAACTTACCATTCTGAAACATCCTGTAATAAATGGATTTGAGGTGGTACAGTGTCTCGTGCCGTCTGTGGTTCGGGATCAGAGTCGGGCTCAAACAACGTACAACAGCAAAATCTAATAGATCTATATAAGATGATAATTCCTGTTTACCGGTTAGCACTGTTTAGCAGCGTAGGTTTCAGTTACTTGCCTGTGATTGGCCCGACGTTATGTCACTCAGAAAACAGTCAATCAGTGGAGAGGGACTGATTCTCTCTTCTGATTGGCTAAACGAACCGTGCTGTCAGAGCTCTGGGAGAAAGGCAAGAGAGAGCAGCTGTGAAACTATATTTAGCAGACCACAGGTACTCAAAAGCACAAATACACCTTGCAGGGAGATCAACAGTGAAAATAAAACCCTGGAAAAGTGGACAGCATGGGGCCTTTAAGTTGTAAACTGGCTTGCAAATTTGTAACATAAACGTGTACTATAGTCCATGAAGTAACATAAATTATAAATATAAAATGCCAACACATTCTCATTCCATGTCATATACTGCTGCTTGTTCATGTTCTGCTCATGTCTGATACAGACACCAAAGACACCCTTTGGCGTCAGGATGAGACGCATCAGGCTTTCTCGCTTTTATGACGTGTCAGTGGCATGTGGTTATTTCAGCGACAAAACCACTCGGTCAAGGTTAGGGAAAGGCTCGGTTTAGGCATAAAAATCACTTGGTTAAGGTTAGGTGTAAACTAGACATGGTCTTAGGCACACACAAAAGTTCTCAATGGAAACAGGAATCGAACTCAAAAGATCTGCGTGAAGGTTCTGTGGCTTACAGACCTGCCATCCATCCCAGTCACCCCCCTTCACAGACTGTGTCACTCTGTATCCCATGTCACCATCCCCCACATCTCATACTGACACCAAAGGATGCATTTGGCCTCTTATGGGTGCCCTTTGTATCAGTATCAGATGCCAAAGAAGCATCACTAAGCTGTGATATTTGATGCACTGGAAATAAGAATTGGGTGAAAACACATGTAAAGAAGAAAATGCAGTGCAATTTGCAAACTCCCACTGTATTTTACAGTCATTTTGTGAAACTTAAATCACTTGAAAATCAGAATAAGTGTATTTTTGTTGTGTTATAAGACAACTCTGGACACCTGTGTACTCCAGCCTAAGTAAATGAGCAAATGCATGTGTCTGAGGCTACAATACAGTCTGCAAATTTGTGATAGATTTTCTAAAAGACCCTTTTCACAGCAACCATTTTGACTTGAAATAGCAAGTAAAAATGGGTGTTACTAATATCACTGATAAAGGTTCTCTTCCATTTAGGGCTAACAGAGCCCGGGTCCTGCTGGTGTTCATGCTGGCACAGTGGAAAAGTCTCTGCTGCACTTGGAAGGAACAGAACCAAATTAATGTCAGTAGTAACACCTGTGTTTACCTGCTAATTCACATCAAAACGGCTGCTGTGAAAAAGGGCTATTGCAAACAAATATTTTCAGAGCTGAGAAATACATTGTGCAAATTTGTGAGAATATGTCTGAACGAGTGCATTTAATGTTGTGACCTACAGTTGTTATTTTCTTCTATGAATCGGTGAAAGTGTTTATGACCATCAGTTTGATATTTCCAGGGCAAATTGATTTTTTTTTTTTCTTGAGGAATCCATATGCGGCACAATGAAAATAGATAATTGTATCCACTGGATACAATTGATCACTGAGTGGAATGCTGGAGAATCATGTCTTATACACGCTGTGTGTTTTTTGGAGGGTGACTGTGTGTGAAATCAAAGAGAATGTGTGTGCATATGAGAGAGACTCTTGTTTCTGAGTGAGTCAGAGAGAGAGAGAGAGAGAGAAAGAGAGAGAGAGAGAGAGATTGTTTTGATGGTACATGACAGTGTGAGAATGAGGTCAGGTTAGATGAGGGAAGCATATTGTGGCATGAGACTGAAGAGGCAGGAGGTGTTGGACCCTCCCCCTTGACCCCCAGAAGCACCTCCTCACACACACACACACACACACACACACACACACACACACACACACACACATACACATACATTAAGGCACACATACTTCCTGTACAACCCCCAGTGGGGCTTAAGAGTAAAGTCCATCTCTGTGTGTATTAATAGATGCAGAAAGCGGGATGTCAGTAATGAGTGCCTTTTACATTGTGGAGATGTGTTGATGGACCCAGGGGGGTGTTAGAATGATATGTACACACATGCACCCATGTCCAATCACACATACATACATAATCATATATGGCAGTTGCTTGTCACAAGTGTCACTGTTCAAGGTCAGTGTGTAACTGCCATGCATTGTGTCTGTGTGTGTGTGCGTTTACGTGCATGTATATGATGATCATCATAAAAAAGGGGGCACCTGCTGCAACAGCTATTCAAACCATGCATGCACACACACATACACACACACGTAGGCACATATGCAGTTCATGGCACTGCCTGTCACTTCTAATGATAAACAATCCATAATCTTCCTCTAATCTCCTATACACTCCAACCTTAAAGTTCCATTCCACAACAGGACAGACTACATTGCCTGGGCAGTCACAGTCACAGGGAATGTAGAGTGCAGTATAGTGTATATGTATAGTGCCACAGCTAAGGCGTGTAAATCTCCTTTTTGGTCCTTAGTGAGTGATAAAAAACAAGAGACAAGCCTTAATGAAGGGTGAGATAATTGCACTGGATTCAGATGTAAATCACTGTGAATTTAAAGACATCATCTCAGTGATGTCTTATTTCAAGAATCTGTACCCTGTTAAGTCTTGGAGCAAGACATGTGAAGCATGCATTTAAAATAAATGGCACACTGGCACACTTGTTTGTTCCAAGAAAATGACATTTTAAGAAATATTAAATCAACTTTTCAAATGTACAGTTTTACAGTGAAGGTACTGTATTTGGGTATGAAGAGAAACAACAACAACAATAATGAAAAAAAAACAAAAAAACTTTTGCATATAAGTACATCATTGCTCTGTACTTACAATTTTCATTCCTCTGTGCTTAAATTTCACCCACACCAACTACCCAGAAGGGGTATTGCATTTGACCTCTTTGTTTATGATTTAATTCTATTTGAAAAGTAATTAAAGAACAAACAGCAAAAAAAAAAAAAAAAAAGACATGTAACCTAACATTCGTGTTAGAGTTATATGAATGAATGAACAAATGAATAAATGAATGAATGGCAAAAATACATTTTTCCCTGTTTTTTGCCCTTTTGAGCTGATTATTACCTCTTATAGAATACATAGCCATTTTTAAAATGATAGTTTATTGGTTATAGCAGGTAATTTGACTCATACACCAGCAGCATCTGGCAAAGTGGTCACACTAAACACACTATAACAAATGATAATGGCAATGCATAACAACAGACTAGTGAACAGCAACATGTGTATTCTGAAACTCCTCTTGGTCTGGGGGAGATGCTGCAGTGGTATAAGAGGGGAGATCTTGTTTCACATTACAATTAGCAATAGTACTATATATTATCCTACTACATTGTTATTACTACTACTACTACTACAATATTACAAACAAAACAGACAAAACAAAACAAAAGCTAAAGTAATAACTTATAGGGTTAACAGCAAAATCAGTAGTAGCAGTGTTCATAGCAGTAGAAGTAATGGTGCTACTAATGTTAATAGCAGTAAAAAGTAACACTAATAAATAAATAAACCTAAACTTGAGCTTATTACGGATTATAACTTTTTATTACGTGTCTATGGATATTCTCATTTATCCAGGTCATCGTTCTCTTTGGACTTTTTATTACAATTAATGTTATTGTTATTATTATTAGTAGTAGTGGTAATAGTAGTAGTGGTGATAGTATAATGCAGTAGTAATAGTATTAGTATTAGTATTAATATGTTACAACTTAGTGTATAAATTACAGCATGATTCTAATGAACCATGGAATAGGTGGAACTGGCCTTTACCCATGCAATTACAGGGATCCCTGTGTGTCCCACTGTGGATTCACTTCACTCATCCTGGCCTGTTGTCGCCTTCTTTCATCTTAACCCCTTTGTAATTAAAGGGGGATTCTAGTTAGTTGAAGATACTGAACCACATGCTGTGAACAGACATTAAGGCTAAACCAGACAGATGGGTTTTTCTGAGGTGTGTGTGTTGGGGTGGGTAATCTTGACCATGGGCTTGTGGCATGTATTTGTGTGTGCAGTCTCTGTGTGTGTGTGCATGTGTGCGTGTGTGTGTATTCATGCATATGTGTCCAAAAGAATGCCAAGTAGTCCCCATGAACAGGTGGAATGGGTGCGGTAATGGGGGTGTCAGAGGCTGTGTGGTAAAGAATGGCTCACCAACACCAAACACCACCACTGAGGAATTACCACAGATCCCTGGGTTCAAGGTTAAAGACCAGAGAGTTGAAGCAGAGAGTAGAAAATAAAAATAAAGACAATAATAATAATAATAAATGATACTTAATGCACCCCATTAAAGAAATCCTCATTTCTATTGCCTGCCTCCACAAGGAAATCAGAGGTCAGATCTGGAGCTGTCAGGGTTCAATGTCTTGCTCAAGAACATTGAACTCAGGTCCTCCCGACTACTTTGGTCCCTTGCTACGTCCTTTAGATAGGAGTGGCTATGGCAAAAATGCCAAGGGAAATCCATGCACCATTACCCATCATACCCTACAACTGCTTGGATGAAAATAACCCAGGTTTGGTATTTTCTGACTCAGCTGCTGAGTATATATAGGAAAGAACACATGCAGGGTTAATTCAGTCCATCCCATCGGGATGGGCATTCAGTGCTGGTTCATATTGACTCAAACACTGGGTTAAATTTAACGGGCCAATAAGATTTTTGCTGTTCCATTGCACAAAATGACCATAAAAAATCGGTGGGACTTGATAGGATTATTGATCAATAGCAATGACTCATTAAGTTATTTGCTTTGTGCTAAGATTTCTGTTTTTCAGAACTCACCTTCTTCAACCTGTATTTTGTTTTGGAAGAAAAAGCATTCTAGGTTTTGATGACAAAATTTAAAATCCACTGAAGCAAATATGAACAGCCTCCAGCAATTCTTTCTGCTAAACTGACTGTCCAGCTATGGATGGTCACTACAAGTTATGAACCTCACAGAAGGCTCGTCTTCTTCTTCTTTTTCTTCTTCCCTTTTAGTCTGCTTTAGTTCCACAGTTTCATCTTACAGATCAAAAACCTTTCTTTGAGGAACCTAGTGGTTCTAGATATGGGCTATTCCACCATGCTTCCTGACAAGATATTAATACGTGTTATGGACATAGATGAAGATAGGACAGTTTTTTTCTCCAATGGACACGTTTACACATGCACTTGTGTTACAAGTTCTGGACTAATCGACAACCCCTTAGCTAGAGCAGTGGTCTTCAGTTGTGTATTCTTGACCCAAAGGTACGTAGAACTCTTTTGCAATATAGTGGTGTACTTTGCTGTGCTGTGCTGTGATATAATATAAAGGGCTGAAATACTATTTCAAAACAAAAGAACACAAGGGGCTCTAGTTTCACAGACCAGGCGAGGCGCGGGTGGATTTTACAACTTTGGCACGCTGTGCACCGTGGCACAAGTACTGTGCTGTTCCTCCTACCGGCGCAAGGGAGGAGAGAAGGCATGGAGTGGGTTTGACACAGCCAATTCACTTTAAACCAATCAAATGAGCCCCTGTCCTCGCCTTTAAAATGCGCTGCGTGAAGGCGTAATGAACGTTTACACAATTGACATGGAGGTCTATTGCCGCAGGCGGAGCGGGCGTAGTGGAAGTATGGCTGACTGGCGTGCAGTGCACACATGTCACCAAAACCTCACAGGCAGGTTTCCGGAATGTCAGGCATTAACAATGCAATAAATACCAACAAAAAACTCTATACCACATAAATCTATCTCCATATCGACTGTCCCGTCACAACTGATGTCAGATCAAAGGAGATTGGCACCGTTTGTGCTGATTGTGAGGTTTTGGTGACGTGTGCGCACTGCCCGCCTGTCAGCCAAAATTGCACTGTGCCGGCTCCGCTCCGCCTTGCACTGAAAGTCGACATGGCTTCAGATGGCGAGCTTTGGGCGCACCTCGGTGAAGCCTTTTGGCACGAAAATGACATGAAAAAGCTGAATCTGTCGACACCTCCCCCTGCTGCTCCACCACACCCATCTCAGCACACCTCCGTCTGCCAAAATACAAAATTGTGCGCCCCTCGGGTTGCGCTGCTTGAAACTAGCTCTGCGCGGGGTTTGCCTCACTGCACCACCCTGCGCTGCGCCGGGAAACTAAAGCCCAAGGACAGAGAACCGAGAAAGATCTTGTAAGATTTCTTTCCAATCGCATTATGACGAAGAAAAACACATGGAAACTTCCTTCATGGGAAGACTGATTACTAGAACTTGTAATGTGCTGCCACATTGATGGTGGTTTGACACTGGTGTAGCAAGAAAGGTCATGGGGTTACCAAAATCGATGGTCATCAAATCTAATCAACCATGACTGTGCACATTAAGTTTGATCCACGATTCAAATGAAAAATATTGGAATTAATGTGTTCACAAATTCAAAGCTTGGTCTGATAGTGGTGCTACCAGGAAGGCCATAGGATTAACAAAATCAATAGGGTGACTCCTTAAGATGTCATGGATGTGGGCAGCAAATTTGAAATGATTTGAATCTTCATTAAGGGATTGCTAAGATCACATACAAACAGTGTTATAGCATTAAATATAGCTAGGAAAATCAAGACACTGATCACACACTGTCAAACATCTACAGTCCATCTAAAAGTATAGGGATGTTTGCACATTTTTGAGACATTCACTCTCTCCAAGAAAACTTTGAAAAATCGTTCTCAGAAAGGACACAAGTATCGACTTGACATTTTTGGATGTGATAATCAACTTATGTTTCAACCCAACCAAATGTTACAGAGGCTATTTTCGGTGATTGGCTCCTAATCAATGACTTAAGCTGCTGTAGTGAAAACCAGCCGACACTTGAACCTCAATACATCAAGCCTGAAAACCAGTGGCACATAAAGAATGTGACTAACGACTGGGCCTGGAAAAATCTGGCTGGGCCTGAGTTTTTTAGGCTTAGATATGTATTTAAAAAATGATGTGGGGGAAAAATGGCAGACCACTATTGAATTTTAGCATTCCTAGCACTAACCCTCATGACTAGAGTAGCTCAAACACAAATTGAACAATCCATATGTAACAATTCAGAACTTCCTCTGAAAACATGACACAGCGGGCCAGAATATAAAATTGCATGGCGGGACAGAATTTAAATAAATAAATAAATAAATAAAATGGTTGATTATGTCACACAATCCCAAATGTCAATTAGTTCCCTCTTAAAAGACAAAAGCGTCCAGTCAACATGGATGATCTTAGGTGCGTCTGGATCCAGTTTGTTGTGGAGAAAAGTCTCTCAGCGCTGCAGAACGTCAGAGGGAAGGTTATGATGGCCCTTAACAGACTGTTCATATTGGGGAAAATATCCACGGGGCAGCTATCGAGTACTTCCATTAGTGTGCGGAATTTCTACCGATCCATTTTCCATGTGCTGGGTGAACAAAGTATTTTCAGCATCAGTGATTTCTATTCCATACAAATCACACATGCTATAAAGGTTGTTTTACACCAAAAGTAACAGGTCTTGGTACAAAACAGGCCGACGTTTTCATGAGTCCAAAAGTATCCTCGTTAAACTGGAGGTTCAACGTTTTCTGCCTGTCTAAAACGTAGTCCCACAGGGCTCTTAAATCTTCATTACCCTTGCCAGCAGAAGTTCTCCTCAGCATTGTGGTCACAACAAGGCAGTCTGCATTCACAAGAAGCAACCATGCTTTTCCATTAGTTCTTCTGTCAACCTGAGCCCTTTGTCAAAGTCACCCGTTGAATCATCCCAGAAAGTCACATATGTAGTTTTCAGTATTTCAATCAAAGCTATACAGGCAGTACAGTTACACATGGTGTTGAGCTCTGCAACCCTTTGTGGCCAAATCACTGTTTTCAAACAATTTGCAAAATGTGACAAGCATGAAAAGGAACTTGCATCTGTTGCAACAGCTGGTCTACATCTATTTTAGTTTGTCCACTTGTTTCAGCACATACAGCTGGAGCCTCCAGCAATACATCTAGCAACTGAGTGTCATCTTGTATCACATGATCATGAAAAAAATGCGTATTTGATTCAAAATGTCAAAGTGCTAACATGCCCAGACACTTAGACAGCACTGCAAAACACTAAATTATGCTAATGCAGTCTACATAAATGCTTTTGGAAATGTTTCTTTGAGTAGAATCTGAACCCCTCCCCTGTGCCCTGATGTGACCAACGCTCCATTGCAACAGAGCCTGACACAAATTAGGATCCAACCTTGATGGTTGAAGGACCTCCAGAATCCTCTGTGATATTCCTTGCACAGAAAAATCTGCTTTTTCAAAAAAAAATCCCTCTGCCTGTTCTTTGATGACCCTTCTATGAATGAATCAGCCACAAACAGCAACAAGCTTCCACTTGGCTTGATCATTATATACATCCACAAGAATGGCAAAAGATTGTTCATGCAGTTCAGTCTTTATTTTATTAGGCAATATTGATGCTGCAACCTCAAGCAGCTCATCCTGAATGTTGTGGCTCATCGCTATGGCATGTCGCAGCAGTTCCCTCAGTCTTTTTCCATTTTCTGGATCGCTTTTTACATGAACTTGAATAGCTCCAAGAAATTACCTTTACTGAGCGTGACCAACATTCGTCCGTGCCCTCTCAGGGGAATTTCCAACTTGGCACATAGCATAGTCCAACACAACTTTAACATATTCCCACTTTCGCTCAGCAAATGATGATGGAGCATCTCCATGCAGTTGGTTCAGCATTGTCCCATGGCTTTGCGATCCTTGTTTCACTTGTGACTCATGTTTGATGCAGGCCTGCCAGAGATGCTCCTAATTTTTGTAGCCACCCCCAAGACGGTAAACTCCAGGAAATGTCCACACACCTTACACAAGATTTTTTACTATATTCAATCCATCTGAGTGTGATTTTTCCCCTCTAACAGCTGGAAATGTTACCAGCTTGGGATGAGCGGCTGGTTCCTCAATGGCTGATAGATCTAGTGGTATCCCGCCGGGCACCTTAGACGGGCAGTGTGCAGGGAGTTGGTGAATTGGAGGCTGCATGCCAATGTGAGTAAGACTGGCCTGACTCTCATGGGATTACGATGAGGGTGTGGCCACTTCTCCTTTATTTCCAGAGCCAGCAAGCATCTCACGACCATCCTGCTGCAACTTCTCCTCAGACACAGCCCGGTCCAAATGTTCTTCATCCTCTAGATGTGTTTTTTAATAAATTTTTTTTTTAAAAAGTGTCTCAAAGGAGGAAGTTATCATGAATCTGATAGAGTGGGCAAGCTGCCAATCTGGATAGGCCTGTGAACAGCTAGGTCCATCCATAGATCCACCTCTGCTGAAAACCACTGAGCTCAAGACAAACATGAGGGGAAGCATCTTTTTAAGATCTCATCAGTATTGTCTGAAGATACTTTAAAGGCAATGGGATTGATTCCATTCCTATCAAACTGAAATGATACACTGTGATGATACGATCTGTTGTAGTTCTGGTTATGTGGCATGACTTACAAAGTTTCAACTACATACCACTCTTGGAACCAATTTTTTGATTCCGCTATAACTAAACTAATGTAAGCTATTTAAGCTAGCTAGTGAAGCATGTTAACCTCAGTCCTGCTTTAGCAGCAGCCTGACATAGCTAGCAAGACCAATTAATAACACTTGCCAACTAGTGTATGTTGTGAGTAGTTTCCAGCAACCGAAAAACCTAGGGATCAGTGTCATTCTAATTAAAATAAAACGTGAGAAAGTGAAAATAAAAGAGAGCATCAAAGGAAGAATCTAGCAAATGAAAATACAGTTCAGCCAAAGTAAACCTTTATCGCCATCTTAAAGCAGTAGGTTGGGTTTGGCGGTATGGCTCTGTTCTGGGACCGCCCTGCCCTTCTATGCACATACACGGCAGGTCAAAGGCAGGGATAGCAGCAAGTAACCACACCCCTACTGAGCACAGAACAGAGTAGGCAACGGTGACATCAAGCAGTGTCTCTGATTAAGCCAGACATGGCATATAAAAGGAGGAGTTATGGTGGTGGGTTGGCTTCATGCAGGGAAAGCAGCAAGGGTAGGAAAGGGGAGGCAGTTTAAATAGACCACTCCATGTAAGTAACCAATTGGCATGTGCAGAATGTAATCAGCTGATGAGGGCTCGACTTCCTGGCTTGCCTGCACTAATGTTCTGCTCAATTTGTTGTTTTGAAAAGAGAAAAAACACCCTCACAGCATATATCCATAGCTATATAGGTCTATGGAAGGCTAAAGAGGACTGCCAAAAATATATATATAACAAGAGAAACTGTTTTTTTTTTTTTAATAAGATAGCAGACACCTTCTATGTTTGCTGAATTAAGCTGAGTCTTGTATATGGCATCGGTATATTGCATTGGTCTATTAACTGCCATGCAAATGATATTTGGCAGAGGAAGCTTCAACTACGGTTTCACTTCGTATTTCAGTCCATATGTCAGCAGGCATTGTACTAATCTAAAAAATCAGTTGGGGAAAATTAAGACAGGGGAAATTTCCAAGAATGCCTCTGCAGCAAGGCACCCCAAGTCTTTGAGTGCAGCTGCTCCGTGGCCACCCTTAGATGACTGGATTTTTCACCTTTAATTGTCCAGTGAAAGTCAGTTGAGCATGCATTTTCCTTTTCAGCAGTGGATACACATATCCTCACCTGGAAGCCTCTCAGCACAACCAGCACACTCTTGAGCCTTGCAAGAGCCTTGCTTAAGAGCACTTTGACATACTCTAGAGTGTCATTCTGACACATCCACAGTGACTGCAGTTTTTCCTGGTAGCTCCTGGGATTCAAAAGGGTGGCCTGCTTCCTTATTCTCCCCTCCCGTTGGAACAACTAATCCACACCACTGCTGTAAATGTGAATATGTTTTTTCTGAGGTCGACTGATGTAAATTACACAGGGAGAATAACGAGTCGTAAAAAATGAAATGCTGGTTCAGGATGAGTCAATCAGTCAGGCTAACCTGTTAAGAGAGACAAAACATAGATAAGAGGCAAGAAAAGGAAAGCAGGCAGGGAGAGGAGGCGATAGGGAGGAGAGAAGAGGCAAAGGGAGAATGAAACCAAGAAGGATAAGAAATCGGAAGCAGACGGTAAAAGAGAAAAGAAAGAAAGGAAAAAGAAAGTCAACTGGGTAAACAGGAAGAAATGAAGAGAGGAGTAGAGAAGAGAAGAAAAGGTGGCAGGGTAAAGGCAAAGAAAGGTGGAGAGTTGAGGAGATGGGCAGAAAGATTATGATGAGAGGGCTAAAACAAGTGACAATGACTAGAAGAGAAGGGCAGGGTGTATTAGATTGAAGGAAACTAAAAGAAGGATAAGGCAATTCTCTATGCAGTGGTCAGTAATTGGGGGTTTATGAATCGAACCACATTCCTGTATGGTGAGGATATAGAGCAATGGCTGCCAGCTCAGAGCTGCATGTAGGGCAAAGAAATACCCTGAGATCCCATTTAGGACTAGTGTGACAGATCAGGGGAGAGAGGGGGAAAGACAGGGGGAGACAGATGTTTATCTGAGGTTTCTCCTCAGTAGCATTTTGTTTCCTCTTTTCCAGCGCTTAAAGCTGTACTAGGTGTGATTTTTACTAACCTAGCTCACAAATGTTGTTCCTACTAACTGAGATGCTGTAGCTCTGCCTGTTGGTGCAAGAGAAATGCTGGTGTTGATGTAGACGCTGGCAGGAATATGCTCTACACAGGAAGTGAGGAGGAGAAACCTCAGCGCCTTTGTTAAGGATGCTGCTGCCCATCGGCCTCTAAGAGAGCTTGGCAATCAACATCACTACAGGAGAAGCACACCGTCATTATTATGCCATCATTTATGGAGAGATTTTTTTTTCTTGTTTTTGTTTATTTGTTGGTTTTTGCAGTGACAAATGTACAAACAAGGCACAAAGGACAAATGTTTATGCTGGGAAAGTCTCTACAAAGGAAGCCAAGCCACGATGATGTGAAGAAATACGACATCTTGTTAATGGTGTGGATCCTTACAAAGAGTGGACTCATGACAGACTGGAGCTCAAACACCTGTGAAAAGTTTAAGAATGTAAATTCACAAGCAGTTTACAAACCAAAAACCTGCAAATCCACAAATTGGCCAACTGTATCTGTAAATCTGCCATTCCCCAGTAGTATCGGGACCTGTTGTTTTTCATATTGGCAGAATTTGACACCATGATTTGCATTTGTTTATGTGCTGACAGTGTTATTTTGGTAGCTGTTTTGCCTCACTACAGAACTGAATGGAGAAATTCAAACATAATATTTTGGATCGGCAGCCTAGTGGAGCACAGAGCAACCATTTATTTCATTCAGGGACGGATGGTGCCCTGATTACAAACATATAAATCACATGTATAATAGATGCCAACAAAAAATACAAATACAACTTCAAATGCATAAGTACATAACAGGTTAAAATAAATGAATAAAGACACAGTTAAATTCATTGACACAAATAACACATGGAATTCAGAAAACACACAACAGCAGTCATGTTCTAATACACCTTGTAAACCAGAGTTATAAAAATGATCATATGGGATCAGGTAATTCAGTTTTGTCTAATCTTTCAACAGATTATTCCACCAATGTGGAGATGAAACTGAAAAGCCAACTGACCAAGTTCTCTGTTTACAAGGATACAAGGATACAAGGAAGTTTATTGGTCATTATACAACAGTTTGTATAATGAAATTAAAATGTGGTTCCCTCTTCATTGATTAATTGATTGTATATAAAAAAAA
Source organism: Myripristis murdjan (assembly GCF_902150065.1). Classification (NCBI taxonomy): domain Eukaryota; kingdom Metazoa; phylum Chordata; class Actinopteri; order Holocentriformes; family Holocentridae; genus Myripristis; species Myripristis murdjan. The sequence goes on from NC_043994.1 coordinate 3,650,940, forward strand.
AAAATATTAAACACAGAGGAGTGCAGATGGTGCATTTAGTAGTCTCACAGCCTGAGGGAAGAAGCTGCTCTGTAGTCTGGTTGTACGGCAGCGAATACTTCTGTATCTTTTGCCTGATGGCAGCAGGGTGAACAGGCTGTGGCTGGGGTGGGTGTTGTCTTTTAGGATCTCACCTCACCTCCCCGATATCACTGATGCTTGGTAGATGGGTGCCAATGATGTTTTGGGCAGTTTTAATCACTCGTTGCAGAGTCGTCCTGTCCTGGGCCGTGCACATCCCATGCCAGTTTGTGATGTTTCCAGTCAGGATGCTTTCAATCACTCCTTTGTAGAAGCTGACAAGAACTTGACGTGGGAATTTTGTTTTCTTAAGTTTCCTTAACAAATACAGCCGTTTCTGAGCTTTTTTAACCAGGGCAGAGATATGTGAAGTCCATGTCAGGTTCTCTGTTATGTTGATTCCCAGGAACTTGAAACTGCTCACTTGCTCCACCTCAGCTCCATTAATGTAGACAGGGTTGTGTGTCTTTGCCTCTTTTTTTCTGAAATCAACTATCAGCTCTTTGGTTTTGCTGACGTTGAGCAGTAGGTTGTTTTCTGTGCACCATTCTGCAAGATGGTTGGTTTCCTCCTGATATGAAAACTCATCATTGTTGGAAATCCGGCTGATGATGGTGGTGTCATCCGCGGACTTCACAATAGAGTTCTCTCCATGTCGGGGGTTGCAGTCGTGGGTGTACAGCATGAACAGGAGGGGGCTGAGCGTTGTGTTGAAAGCTAAGCTGAAATCAACAAACTGCATTCTGGTGTAGGTGTTGCTTTTCTCCAGGTGAGTGAAGACTGAGTGGAGAGCAGTGGAGATGGCATCCTGTGTGGATCTGTTGGTTCTGAATGCAAACTGCTGAGGGTCCAGACTGGCAGGGATGTTGTTCTTTATGTGCTGGAGATCCAGTTTCTCAAAGCACTTCATCAGGATGGGGGTGAGTGCCACAGGGCGGTAGTCATTTAGATCAGACACTACCGCCCTGTGGCACTCACCCCTATCCACTTATCCCCATTTATATGATGACTTTCTAGGACAAGGTCATTCTAGGCCCTGGTGTGAAGCATTGTTGATGTGAAGTCAATTAGACATGTTAAATAATCAGGCAGTTCATTTAATAAAGCTTTATAGATAAACAGAGAACAGCACATACAACCCAACACTCTACCAAAGTTCACTTTTGCTTGAAATAACCTTTGCTTTTTGAGACAAGGAGAAACAGCAAAGAAAAAAATGTATTAGGGAGAAAAGAAAGGAAGAAATATTGGGCAGACATTCAAAGAATGAGGCAATAAGGTGCAAAGAACTGATGTAGGAGCTGAAATAAATATTAGGGTCACTTAAACTTTTCATGAGCTGAATCGAGACACAAGTCACTATTGCTTACTGACATCTCCTATTTACTCAATTTTGATCTACTGATTGAGAGGTGAGTGAGTTAAAGAAGGTTTTTTAAACTCTGAGGCAGCTGAAATGCAGATTATGTGAGAGGGGCTGCAATGGACAATGGGCATCTGGATAAGACATTCTGGATAAGAACATCAAGTAAAAGCTTAGAGTATAATGTCAATGGAGAAGAGAATTCTGGGAACTGTAGGCCCTTAGATTTCATAATCAGAAATGAACAGGCTCTGCCCTCTGGCCAAAGTGACCAATCAGCAAATGTTGAATCATTTGACATTGAAGTGAAGGCACATACAACCACATAGACCGTCACAGACACCACACACACACACACACACACACACACACACATACACACACACACACACACACACAAACTCTCACACAGAAACACACACACACACACGCATGCTATCAGCTATGTAAAATATGTATATAATTAGGTTCTGTATCTATGCGCCCTTGTGCGTGTTACACAATGTACAAAGTATGACGAGCGTGTGAACAAATGTCCTTCTATTTTCACAGACATCGCTGCCAAAATAAACTGATAAAAATACAGAACTGCTGCCACGTTGCAAAGCCTCGCTCCCTCTTTTTCTCTCCCTGTCTACAGGAGTCTCTCTCTCCCTCTTTTTCTGTTTCTACAACTTTTTCAGACTGTCTCTGTTTCTCTAGTTCTCTCTCTAAAAATGTTTTCATTCTTTCTGTCTTAATCTCCTCTTCTCCTCCTTCTCCTTCCTGCTCTGTGTCCTGTGGGTCACTGACTCTGTATCTGCTTTTATGTCACTTTCCTTGTAGTTTTATTCCCTCTCTGTCTTGGAACCATATCTCTACCTTTTGCTGTTTGTTGCTCTATGCGTATTCCACCCACTTCTTGCAAATGAATTGTTCCCTCTCTCTCTCAGTTCTTGTGTCTTATCCCTCTATTTTTACCTCTTTCTCTCCTGTTTGCAGTTCTACTACTTTGAATAACAGATTTAATTGTGGCTTTGCCCTTGCAATGAAAGTCACTGTGACTGTCAACCTAAATGTTTCACAAGCAGCAAAAATTCCCTTTATTTCCTTTAAAGATTGGTGCTACTGCCTATGAAGGTGTTTTTTTCTAAAGCACAGCCCCCCCCCCCCCACCCCCCCCCCCACCCCCCGCCTCCCGACAAAAATATAAAAAAAAAAAATCTACATTTTTAAAGTGTTGTCAAAGGTCAAAAAGCTGTTTTTAAAGGGTAAATAAAATTTTTAAAATACCTGTTACTGTACAAAAATAAAAATAAATAAATAATATTTCAAAATATATATACCAAACAAAAGAATGTAAATATACTATGTTGATGTCTTATGAGCATTTTTTAAAGCATAGACTGTCATCTAACAAATATAAAAATGTATATTTTTTAAAAATAATGATTTTTTTTAAAAAAAAGTTAAATAAAATTTAAAAAAAGACCTTGTAGCTGTACAAAAGAAAGAGTGAAAAAACTAAAAATAAATTAAATAGAAGTTATATAAAAAATATTTGAAAATATATAAATCAAATAAAAAATAAATACAAATATATAGAATACAATATTAAAATATTTTGAAATTGTTATGAGTCCAGACTTTCCAAAAATAAAATAAAATAAAATAAAATTGCATCTTCATTGGCTACAGTAGCTATTTTTAAATATTTTTTAAAGGGGAAAAAAAATGGGGGAAAATGGGGATTTATTTTCCATAGGGTTAACATCTTTAGCACCGTCGGTCCAATTTTGATGGGGATCAGGGATGATGCATCTTGTGACTGATTGGTCCAGAGGAGTGTGTGCATCATTCATGAGGAACCACATGTTTACTGCTGCCTTGTTAACCAGAGGTTGACAAAAACAGCTAATGAAGGAATCTTGCTCACAGAACCATTAGTCATTCCCATTTTGTCAAGTCATCTGTCACACAGGGAAAACAGCATGAACGCCAGAGCAGTATTAATAAGACCTACCTATGTGTGTGTGTGTGTGTGTGTGTGTGTGTGTGAGAGAGAGAGAGAGAGAGACAGTGAGAGAGACAGAGAGAGAGACTGACACAGCATTTCTTCCACAGCCTTCATTCGGCTTCCTGCCACATCAATGTCTTTCTCTCTTTTTCTTTTCCCTTGATGATCTCTCTCTCTTTCTCTTGCTCTCTCGCTTAGACAGAGCAAAGAGAGAGAGAGGATGAAAAAAAGAAGGCCTTATCTCTCTCTCTCTCTCTCTCTCTCTCTCTCTCTCTCTCTCTCTCTCTCTCTCTCCTTCCTCCTGTAATCAACTTTCTTTTAAATGGGAACAGCAGGATAAGATCCAAGATCCAGATCCAAATGAAAAAAGGGACCTGCAGATGATGTATAAAGCAAAACCCACACAGACGCCCTGTTGCCATATTTCAAAAATAGTAACATTTGCTCTGTCTTGTTTTCTTCTGCATTCATGTCTTTTTTTCCCAGTAAAGGATATGCGGGGAATCTGTTTATTAAAACTGCTTCATAACAAACACCTTCATTCCAAAGTGATATGAAGATATCAGCTGAAAAATGGGACGACTGCCGACTGATAAAATGACGGCTGGCATGAAAAACACACCATTTATTAGAACCAATCTCAGCTGCATTGAGCCCTTTAGTAAGAGACAAATAAAACTGTAAGACAATTGTGTTTGTCAAATATTGAATAATGAATGTAAGACAACATTGTTCTTGCCCCAGAGATGGATATAAAGTATTTGAGAAAAATGTTCCTCCATTTCACTAGACTTGCTTGAAAACCTTTTATTAGAAAACATCATTATTATACGTGTTCTGGCAGTGAAACAACTTGTTCTTCATAGCAATATGATGATATGGTCATCTTGAGGTAATACTTCCCTGACAAATTTTTGACATAAAATAACAGGTACACTCAGAGGTGTTACTGATCACTTTAATGAAGGTTCTGTTCCTTTCTAGTGAGCCAGCATGAACAACACCAGGGCTGCACTCGAATAGTCGAAAAAAGACATCATACGTCCTTTCCTGACCACTTTTCTTTGACCTTGATGGAATACGTCATGAGGTCGAGGACAGATGTGAAGGAGAATTCATAAAGACTTAGGAGAGGAGAATCTGACTGTACCTACACCAGGCTACCTGACTATGATTTTGTGAAGTGGATCTGTCGTGGTAAAACTACAGTGTTCTGAAAACAGACTACAAAAAGCACATCTTAGATGTTTTGTCCCGGAGAAACATGGAGAACACAGTGAAAAATTTGACTTCATAACCAAGGCTGAATTGTAATATGAATTGAAATGATTTTTTGAAAATATCTGTTAGATTCCTGCAAGGTAGGTATAACACATATGGCCTACAAATCTGCTACTGTACATATCATCATTCTCAACTGTCAGACATGTTGAATTAAAAACCTCATCTGTGACTTCTGTTTTATGTATATATTAGCTTAGGAACCACCGCAAAACTCAGAAAACACCTTGAAATGTGAACGGCCAAAAGGTGCATCATTTTAAATGTTGCTGCCACCAGGAATTGTGGGAAGGCATCATCTCCTGTCCTTTCATAAAGGACACTCCACTGTGTCCTTTGCGAAAGGAGACAGGAGCGGAAGCATTGAAGCACCTTCTCTTAACGTTTAGAGAATAGAGTGTTCAACCACAGCCCACAGGACCCTGGCTCTGTCACACCAAGATCAGACTACAGGAGTTTTGGGCTGATTTCACCTCCATTCACCCCTCCTGACAATCGAGGGGAAAATCTGGTCTGGGTCCTTGGTCAGTCCCGATGTTCGGTCTAGGTTATCTGGTCATGAGAGGAGTAGGTTGAAGACTCATTGGGAGTGCCTGGTTAATTTTCATGTTTGATGCATATTTGATACTTAGGATTTAAAATCTGGATGATTATGTCACTACAGACCACAACAGACAGTCTGCGAAGACTCAGAGAGGCTGTTTTAAATGGCGACCAGGAAGAAACCCAACAAGTTGTCTGGACAACCCGTGACCGTGTCTCTCTGACCATTTCCTCCTCCAGGCTCGTTGGGCCTTCTGCTTTTTTGTCTCTCGCTGCAGAACATTAGCTTTACCAAGCGGTTTGTTGCACCATGCCAGTCTTCATTTTGTTTACATCTGCTTCCCCGTGAGATCACATGAGGTGCTGTATTACTCCTTCTGGCATGATAAATAATATTCTGTAGAGTGTGATGCACCGTCATTTTCAAGTCCTGTAGTGTGTGCATGTTCGAGGTTAGAGAGAAGAACATCTCTGAAGATTCCCCTTATGTGCAACCCGATTTCAGAGTCAGTTAAGATTTTAAAACTAGTGTTGTCTGGTCCAGGCATTAGACCTAAATGTAATGGAACCTTAATGAATGTCATAAATGGCACCTGTGTTTACCTGCTCTTCATGTCAAAATGAAGTGTATCCAGACCCTGGACCTCCTTACTTTTAGCTGTTTGTAAAGTTTGTGCAGTAAGAATGAAGCCTTTTTCAGCTGTTGCACTGCCTGGAATTCCTATCAACTTGAATTAAAACTATAAGTAAAAAAAAAAAAAAAAAAAAAAAAAAAAGAAAAGAAAAAAGGATCAGAATTAGTTTTCATTGGCTAAGCATATTTGCATGTATAAAGACTTTAAAGCTGCTCTCAGTACACATCTAAAATTTAATGTCATTAAAAAATAAAACCTAAAAACATAATTAAATATAATTAACCCTAACCAAATCATTACAAAGAATGAGGCTTCTCAGTGGCTACCTACAGATCAGCCTTACCTCAGACATTTATTTCAGGGCCAGTGGATTATGTATCCTCTGTATATTGACATGGTGAGAAATGACTGTACTAAGCACAATCTAGGCATTTGTATGGATCAAATGCCAGACGAGCAGGCTGCATTTGCTGCCTATCTCACCGTTTGTTCCGTTACAAACGGATGGAGCAGATCGCATCTGTGTAGCCGAGCCCATTAGTCCCTCTGGAGGAGAGTGACAGCTAAATACCTAATGTGTATTCTATAAGCTGTGCAAGAAATGAAAAAATGAACCAAAGTGGGGAGCCTTTAAATTTGCAGCTGCAACTGCTTTCCGTGTGCATCACATTTGGTGAATTTATCAATATAAAGATGAAATTATCCTTTAAAATGACAAAACAGCAGCAAAGACCAGGGCTGGATAACATGATCATGGAGCCCTTTTCACCGTAATTAATTGTTAGTAATATGATTTTTAAAGCTACAAGAGTAAAGTATGAAAAGTAAAGTAACAGAGTCAGAGAAAAGTAAACATTTATGAATATATTTCATAATGTACAAAAAAGAGAGAAACAAATAGATGTAAATCACTGTGAGTCTTTGCTGTCCAAAAAAGAAAAAGAAAAAAGAAAAAAAAATCCCAAAACAAACAAACAAATAAACAAAATGTCCATCATCATTGGCCAAAGTAACTATTTTAAAATAGTTTTTCAAAGGAAATGTGGGGATTTTATTCATTTTGACATCTTGTTGACATCTTAAATTGCACCAGTCAGTCCAGTTTGGATGAAACTTGGAAGGATGATGATCTTGTGTCTGATTGGTCCAGAGGAGTGCCTGCATCATTCTTGAACTGTGACAAGTTTACTGCTGCCTTCAAAAGAAAAAAAAAAAAAAAAAAGAAAATTCTGCCAATGCATGAATCTTCCTCATGGAACCATTAGTTGTTCCCATTTTGTCCAGTCATCTGCTCACATTGAATGAAAAGATGAATATGAGAACACACACACACACACACACACACACACACACACACACAAATTCCAAAAACAAAAGCTTTATTGACCAAAATATAAAAATTCCTCCTAACTGGCAAGTGTGTTTGCTAAACACATTCAGGCAAAAATTCCCCCTGCCACTACAGTGAACACATAGGGCTCTAGTTTCGCAGACCTGGCGAGGCGGGGGCGTAGCGCAGATGCGCTTCGCCAACTGGGTGTGGCCAGGCGGATTTTCCAAGTTTGGCACACCGTTCTCGGTGGCGCAAGTACTCCGCCGTTCCTCCTACCGGCGCAAGGGAGGAGAGAAGGCGTGGAGTGGGTTTGACACAGCCGATTCACATGTAACCAATCAAATGAGCCCCTGTCCTTGCCTTTAAAATGCGCTGCGTGAAGGCGTAATGAAAGTTTACACAGCTGACATGGAGGTCTACTGCCGCAGGCGGAGCGGAGCTCAGGAGACAGGCGCGGAGCGGAGACCGGCGAGCAGTGCGCACACGTCACCAAAACCTCACAGGCAGGCTTCCGGAATGTCAGGCACATGAACGATGCAATAAATACCAAAAAAAACACTATTCAATGCTACGATCACAATCAGCACATACATATATCTCCATATCAACTGTCCCGTCACAGCTGATGTCAGATCAAAGGAGATTGGCACCGTTTGTGCTGATTGTGAGGTTTTGGTGATGTGCGCCAGCCAGCCAAACTTCCACTGCGCCAGCTCCGCTCCGCCTTGCGCTGAAAGTAGACATGGTTTCAGACGGCGAGCTTTTGGCGCACCTCGGCGAAGCCTTTTGGCACGAAACTGTCACTGCGCCAAGTTGAATCTGTTGACACCTCCCCCCGCTGCGCCGCCACTCCCATCTCCGCGCAAGTCCGTCTGCGAAACTTGGACACTGTCCGCCTCTGCCGTTTCGCCGGTCGAAACTAGCTCTGCACGGGGTTCGCCTCACTGCGCCACCCCGCGCTGCGCCGGGAAACTAGAGCCGCTAATGTATGACAACAGTTTGCAGAAACTGCTCATATTTCTTTATGTAGGCTGCACATCACCCTTTTACACAGAAATGAGTCATTACGTTTTTATGTTTATTAAAATTAAACTGCTATTAAACAGGAAATGATTCTTGCTTTGATAACACTGTTTTGATAAAGTACACCTTGCAGTGCATTTACTGAGAGAATGTCCCAATGTCTGATCGTCACAAAGAATTTTACTGTTGGCTTGTACAGTATATTGTTTGAGTTGACTGCAACAACCTGGCAATGAATGAAGCCTCGTTTGATTGGGGGCCTTTAGTGACCTGGGGCCCCAAGGCCTGTGCCCCACTCAGTTGTCTCACAATGAGATTTTCAAATGAAACAATGCACCTCCACAAATCCTGTCACACTGAGTCCAAAATATCCCACTGCAAAGATCCACTGTTTTTTTTTTTGTTTTTTTTTTAGTTATGAATAAAATTGTTATAGGATACTTTGTACAGCACTTTGGAATTTGTATATATATATATCTATATATATATATATACAAATTCCATAATATATAAATATTTCTTTTGCTGGAGACTGAAAGAACAGTCACTTACCTATCAGATTAGCTTTCAGGCCAAGTGTTCCGGACTGGCAATTAAGATGAATGTCAAGCTGCTGATGTCCTTGGTATCCTTGCCCTAACCATAACCAAGTCTTTTTTGATGCCTAAACTTATCCTTTCTCTAACCGTAACCAAGTAGTTTTGGTGACTAAATGTAACAAAACTGGCTAAAATGGTGGCTGATATGATATAACATATCATATATATATGTGTTGGTTAGAAACATATGTAATAAACAAGCATAATCTGCAACAAAATGCATAATTTAACATAATTAAGAATGCAGTGTAGTTGTAGGAGAACAGAATTTTGGGATCCATTGGACCCATTGGACTTCTTTTCTTTTTTTTTTTTTTTTTTTTGTTGTGATGTGTGATTTTTGATGTTTGGCCCATTCACCACAATTTCTCTACATTATACATTGCAACAAACCATTTTGCAAATCATGGTGGGGGTACTAAAGATTTCACAACATATAATCAAACTCATATGATCAAATTTACTCAATTTCAAGTGTTTCAAGTCATCAGATCACAACAGTGCTGCTCCTTTTACTAATGACGACGCCTTTACTACAGTGATGGAATACTGATGTGAGGAAGTCTGAAGTCTCTGAAAGCTCATTTCCACAAGCTGTATAACGGTAGGAAGAATTATATCAGTGTTCTAAAATGTGTCTGCTTGCTTTGAAGTATATACATTTTGTAGATGTTACACCAAACATGCAAAATCTCTGTTATGGTCCTTTAAACTTCAGCTCATGTGGATGGAGAAGTGTCCATACATAACATCAGAATTTAATTTGGACAAGTCTGTTGAATCTGTACAGTATGTCAGGTAGTGGGGATGAGACATTACTCTCTGTTGCAGCCAAACTGTGATTTAGGCTGGAAGACAGTTGGATTTTTACATACAGACATCATGCCTACTAGAGCTTTAAGAAGTCGTCAGAGAGAGGCCCGGGCTGCAGTCGTTCCACAGTGCTCTGTGATAGGGGCTCTCAGGGGCTCCACGAGAAATGAAATTCAGTTTAATTTCCGAAAAATGACTTCACTTTGTCAGTGCAATGACAGAATGTTAAGGCTATTTGAATCATGGCTTTCAGTCTTTCCCTTGTTATCTCCACTGTTACCTCCCTGCTTACATTATAGAGTTGTGCAATTCTGCACTTACTCATATCTAAACCCAGTTACATATAGAAGTATTATACACTAGCTCTGCTGTGTTTTAACACAAGAGTTTGCAAATCATTCTTACACCAAAACCCCCAAAACACACAGAAATTAGATCACAGAGGCAACAAGGTAGTGGGGGTTCGAGACATAGGCTTGTGACTGTGGAAGGTTGCAAGCTAGGAAAATTGGGAAAAAACAAACAAACAAACAAACAAAAAGTTACATTCTCTCCCCAACAACTCTTAGAGAGATGCCATTGAGCAAGGCACTTAAACTTCACATTAATTTGCTGTACAAACAGCGGTTTTAGAAAAACTACTGTCTGAAAAAAGTTGGCAAAGCACCCTCTTTAAAAAAAAAACTGGATTGTCAAATTTCATTTAGTGCAGATTCATGCATTTACAACTGCATATTAAAGTCATTGTAGGGTTGGAGGGGAAGGGGGGGAATATTCAGAGAAAAAAAAACAGAATTTCTGAGATTAAAGTCACAAATTTATGAGAAAAAAAATCACAAAATTATGGGAAAAAATGTAAAAAAAATAAAATAAAAAAAATCTGAGATTATAAAGTCACAAATTTACAAGAAAAAAAGGTCAGAAAAGTATTTTTTCTTCTCCTGTGGGATTCAGTCAGAAGGAAATCCTAGTGATTTGAGCAAAGAATTACAACCTTCTCCTCAGCATCTGGACTTTGAAGAGACATTGCTGTGACTTGGGCCCATTCAGAAGAAAACAATCTTGTGATTCTGGGCTAAAATCAGCAGGATTTCCTTGTTCCTAAATCCCATTACAAAGTTGAATTTGATGAGGGCATCAGCTGCAGGCCAACCTCACAAAGTCAAGACATGTGCTTCCTTCACCAAAAAGTAAAAGAAAACCTATTTTTGAGTCTTTTCTCATAATATTTATAACTTTAATCTGTGAGTTTTTTCTCTGACTATTGCCCCCTCCCCTGGCTCCATATTTTTTTCCCTACAGTGGCAGTGATATGTTGTTGTACCTTTGCAATTGTACCAGTTGTTTTTACAGGATGATATAAACTCTGTTGATGACGCTGCGGTTTACTGGTAGCCAATGGGGCATCATATATTGAATTAAGGTCATGTATTACTTAAAGTATGCAAATTTAATGTTAGTGAATGTGTTTTTACTGACAGCCGACTGGCTCCTTCTCAAGATTAAAAACAAAAGGTGATTCGTTGTTTGCCATTAGTGCCTGGACTTTGGAGGGCCCTGCCTGAGCAGCTCAGGCTGCTAAATCTGCATGATCTTGTAACCACCCCCCATCCCTTTCAAGCTTACTTTTAGAGACTTTGGTTTTATGTAAAGATGTTTTATCATTGGTTCATGACCACCCTTTTCACATTATCCCTTTTTCCCCCTTTGGTTTTGTGTTATTATTAGTGTGCCTGCTGAAGCATGGCGACCATTGTTGCTCATTATTATTAGCAAGGATTACCTGCTGTGTTCACATCAGATCAGAGGAAGAGAAACAAAATGACATCTCATTCAGCCTGGAAGCATTGACGTCTTTAACCTCATGTCTGTGACTGCAAATGATTTTTATTTATTAAATCAACCATGAACAAAGTACAGCAGGCAGCACAACTTTTCTTCAGTCGTTTTGATTGCTTGACTGCAAATATAAGTGATCACTTTTTTTATCTTTGACTGTTGACATTGGTGGATTCATCTATAAATGTTTTTTTTTTTTTTCATTTTTGTTAAAAGTGGCAAAAAAAATTGCTTTACACTATAATTATAGCTGTATCACCATTATATTTGATCCAGCTACACCTGAAAAAATAACATGATTCTCTAGTCAGTAGCAGGTATGATCTTGTCAGTTTTAATCTAATGTACAGTCGTTGAAATACTACTTCCAGTAATAGTTCTGTCAACCATTGGAGCTGGTTGGGCTTATGTTTTCACCCGGTCAGTTTGTCTTTAAAGCAAAATTGTACTTTGGTACAAATTGTACTTGTATAGCTTACCTGGGCATTAAATAAGACCTTATGGTGGTGAAATATCCTCATTAGCTAGCCCATGCTCCCCTGGGCTGCTAATCCATGTCACTGTATTTGTATCTGTACACTGACTTTCATATCAAACAGCACTAGCTGACTTACAGTATAGTTTGATACAACTGAGCATGTATTCTATCAGTACAGTGGACCATGGAAAGAATCCTCAGAATAGCTCAAGAATTGCTCAACATTCGCAAAAATATGATTGTCACTGCGGAAAAAACAAACAGTAAAAGGAAAGGGAAGGTTGCGTGTACAAAATGTGAAAAGGTAGCACATCTCAAATTTTTCAAGAAATACTCACATTTCAGTGTTTGGGTGAAGGCTCTGCCGAAGAGTATTTTTGAAAATTGGGGATGCGCCATTTTTTTGCAAAAAAAAAAAAAATGGCGCGGTGACTGTGGCCTCCACAGTCACCGGACCTGAACCCAATCCAGATGGTTTGGGGTGAGCTGGACCGCAGAGTGAAGGCAAAGGGGCCAACAAGTGCTAAACACCTCTGGGAACTCCTTCAAGACTGTTGGAAAACCATTTCAGGTGACTACCTCTTGAAGCTCATGGAGAGAATGCCAAGAGTGTGCAAAGCAGTAATCAGAGCAAAGGGTGGCTATTTTGAAGAAACTAGAATATAAAACATGTTTTCAGTTATTTCACCTTTTTTTGTTAAGTACATAACTCCACGTGTTCATTCATAGTTTTGATTCCTTCAGTGAGAATCTACAATGTAAATAGTCATGAAAATAAAGAAAACGCATTGAATGAGAAGGTGTGTCCAAACTTTTGGCCTGTACTGTATATATATATATATATATATATATATATATATATATATATATATATATATATATACACACACACACACACATGTATTTACAAATTCCAAAGTGCTGTACAAAGTATACTATAACAATTTTAATCATAACTATTTTAGTTACCAAAAACTAAAAACTAAACTAATTTTTTTTTTTATTGATTTACATTATTATTATTATCATTATCTATTATTATTGTTGTTGTTGTTGTTGTTATTGATATTGTTAGCAGCGCAAGTGAACGTAGTAGCACTAGTAGTAGGCTACCAGTAATCCTACTATAATCCTAGTTTCCCCCATGTGATAAAAGATCAGTTTGACATGTCTTGGTAGCTGAGCAGCTGTAACATTACTATGAGCCTACAGAGCAGGCTCAAGTGAATAAAGTGAAGTGCGGCGGGTTTAGCCTGCACTCCATCCCTGTGCAGGCCTACATCACTGGAGACGGCAGATAGGACGCTGTGTGTAGCGGGCCAATAGTCACTCAGTTACACAACCGCTTTCAGTTTCCCAGCCCTGCCTGGTGGCTCCCCGCCCACCGCTGCTCTCTGCTGGCTGGCTGGCTGGCTGGCTGCTGGGCGGACTGGGGCCGATCACATCCGACCAGTTCCGTATTCTCTGTACCCTAGTTATTTCCAGCCTGTATAGACTACAGAGGACCTGGCAGTGTCATGGTGGACATTCCTGCTCAGCCTCGGTGTCCGTAACTCCGCAGGGCGAAGGAAAGTGAGAGGGAGGTAAGGAGTGATGGTCTTTTTCGTTTATTTCTAACACACGGATGGCGATATTAAGCAGCCGCCGTCGGTCGCGTACAACCAAACTTTGACGCTGCCGGACCTCCTCTCTCTCTCTCTCTCCCTCTCTATGTCTCTCCACCCCCTCCCTCTCTCTCCCCGTTTCTCGCGAAACGCAAAGTGCGTCGCTGTGCAAACACATGCGGGATTATGGACACGCGAAACGCCGAATGCAACACGAGAACCGCCTGCGCGTGTTTTCCATTTGTGGCGTTTTGAGGCCGTGACACGGACGCTCTACAACTTTTACAGTCGATACGTGCTCTCTGCATGTGTGTGTATGTGTGTGTGTGTGTGTGTCTCGATGCATGGGTTACAGTAACGAGCCGTGCACGTGGAGGTGCGTATACTGGCTCGCGCACGCGCGTGAATGCACGAGAGCGCTCGTGTGAATATTCGTGCATATGCGAGTAGCTTATATGTGCGTGTGTGTGTCGTCCATTGATGTTGTTTTGACACAGGTGACGTAGACCGTGACGCGCCTAACGATGAGATAAGCAGATCCGCTCCATGTGAATAAATAACACGCCTGCTCACTGTGTGTGTGTGTGTGTGTGTGTGTGTGTGTGTGTGTGTGTGTGTTGGGTGTGCGTGCGTACGTGCGCGCGTGTGTGTCTCATTGACACATTGAGGGGATTTCTAAGCTGCGCACTTGAGATTTTTCTAGCAAAAGCCGACCCACGCTGAACCAAGGAATCACTACTACACAATGTCTCCTCTATGTGCAGTCTCTACATAGAGCCAGCGGAGGTGAACCGACCGAAACCCACCTTTGCACACTGTTAAACAGACCTCACTATGTGACACAAGTGACGATGACAACTTAAAATGCCCAAACTAATGGAAATATGAAAACAGTGGCTTTTTCTATTCTTATAATATTCCTATAAGGACCTATATCCTGTCAGTGGTACTCAATAGAAAGTTTATACTGACTTTATTGCACTTAATCCCCCCAGGTAGCACTGTAACATTCTTATCAGAATCAGAACCAAGAATCAGATATACTTTATTGATCCCCATGGGGAAACTGGGTCAGCTGCAGTTGCTCACATTCTCAAGAAAATAATAAGTATAAGTGAATTAAAGTGTGCATTAAATTTGTAAAAAAAAAAAAAAAAAAATGCAGATTAGGTATAAATACGGGCATTAATCCTACAAAAATATTACACCAATAACTGCAGAAATTGAGCATAAGTAAAAAGAATCAGTGGAATCAAAGGCTGTCTTTGTAACTAAATAATGAGTTTATCCTGGCCACATGCTTTTTTTTTTTTTTTTTTTTTTTTTTTTTAAATTTACCCCCTCTGGTATCACTGTCATATCAATCCTGTAATATTCAATTTGGGACTTACAAAGTGTCTGCATTATTCAACAATTTGTTTATAGTGACCTGTATTATCTATAGTGAGTTTGTAGAGACCTTATTATTGTTGACTGTAAAATTTGTTTAAGGCGAAAGATGAAAGTATTTGAGCTCAACCGACCCACATTGTAGTCTGACATAAATCTTTATAAGAGAGTTTACAGTATGACTCATATTGAGCACTATAATGTAACCAAACTTATAAGTGGGGTCTTTCCCTAATGAAAAATTGTTGGAATACTCATATAATATTCCTGTAGAGTTCTAAAGTGTGTTAGTGTTATTAAGTCATGACATTATTGTACTTTATGGTATTTCTTTTGCCTTTATCACTAATATTCCTACAGGAGCTGTGGCTGTTTATAGCTGCTGGAAGGGGTTCAGCTCAGTTTTTCCCAGAGGACAATTTGAGATGCAACACAGAGACACTTAAAAACAAATACATCAAAACACATGAGATATGAACGTGGCACATCATAAAAACACCATCATTTGATGTCTTTTTTTAAAAACTTCTTTAAATTGCTTATTTGTAATATAATATTCTAAGATTCATAACTCTGATGTGTAATTACATTGTATCTCATACAATATGTTATAGGATTACAGGAGTTATTTCTCATAAATAACCAGGTATGTGATGGAGGGTAAACCCACCTAACTCCATTTGAATGACATAAATTTAGGGAAGGTCATATGAGAATAGGGTGGAAGAAAAAAGTGTGAATGAATAAAGTCTACCTCCTAAACAGTATAATTCCGTAATTGTCATTATGGTGATATGGCTCATTATTATTTCATTGTAGTAACCTATAATCATGAAATGGTACAAGCAGACCACTGTGCATTTACAAAGGGAATGAATCAGCTCTGAGAATGATGACTAATCCCCATACCCCAACACATTTACTGTCTGGCTTACTTCATTTACTGTAACTGCAGTCCGGGGTTCAAGCTGACAGGGTGCTGACAGAATCACATCAAGTAAATAGCTTATAAATAGCTTTGCACAATGAATACGAAACTAGTGTGTGGGTTTGAACGCTGCACCACGAAACTTAGTATTCACATCAGTATCTGGATTTGAAGCAGGCAGACCAAAATTCATTCAAATCCATCAAAGGGGGATTGAATGGGGGCACATTGGAGTGTTTAGCTATTCATAGCCTTGGTAATCCATAGACAGATGCATGAAGGTCTTAACTGCGACAATCGTTGGGCAGATGTCCACTGTTTTATTTGATGAGTGTGAAAACTTAAAAACCTGAACATTTGCAGGTGATGTTTACCTCCAGCAGGACGAAATCTGGAAATACTCCTATTATAGAGTGTTTATGGTTTGAGAATGAGTGTGTGAACTTGAAGGTGGCTAGTTTGAATGGATTTGAATGAGGAAAAATAACTGAGGTAACTTTTCCCCTTCCTCAGCAATGACTGAGAAACCCTTGAGCAAGGCATGTAGCTCCCATCCACTGTAGTGTCATTGTAAAGTTCATGCTGTTAATATTATTTTGACTATTACTATTATTGTTGTTGTTGTTGTTGTTGTTACTGTTATTATTGTTGTTGTTGCTGTTGCTATCACTATTAGTGTTGTTTTTATTGCTATTGTCACCATTAGTATTACTATACAGCTCTGTGTCACGTGGCAGATGGCCGCCCACCCAGAGCCGGGCTCTGCTCGAGGTTTTAGGCCTGTTAAAAGGGGTTTTCCCTCGCCACTGTCGCCCTGTGCTGCTCTTGGGGGAGATTTTGGTTCATAGGATTGGCCAATATCTGCTGGTTTCTGTAAAGGGCCTTGAGATGACTTTTGTTATGATCTGACACTCTACAAATAAAATTGAGTTGAATTGAATTGAATAGCGGAGTGCTGTGTGTCGAGGATGACCGATGTACTGTAGCTGACAACAAGGCTGCATGCTTAGTTGACCTTACCATTTGGAAAAAAGCAAAATGAAAACACTTTATATACGCTTTTCAAATCGTAGACACAAAGCGCTTTCCAAAAACCCATAAAATGTGTAAAATTGATAAGTGGGGAACTATCGAAACAAGGCAAATGCATAAAACAGCAGAATAAAAACAAATGATTACATAAAAACAAGTCAAAAGTGAGTTTTATGAGGGACTTTAGAAGACTTCAAAGATTTAGCAGCTCCTGATGTCAGTCGCCTCTTGTTTATAATCTATATTTCGGAAGTGTCAAGCTGCAGTTTGGCTTGAAAGACCTGTGACATACAGTAGCTTCATCCCATCTGTGGCTTAACAGTAATCTGTACTAGCGCTCCACCCGGCACAAATAATTGTTTAAGGTGCTAGAAGATAAAATTCACGTAGAAATAAGGACATGTCTACACTTAGTCAGTTCAAATTTCACTTTCCTAAGCTTTCAGTCTGAGACCTTCATCAGAGCACACATGAAACAATAATGGACAAGCAGGGTTAAATGAGAGGACATTCCCATACAAGTCATTAGCAGTATGCAGTACACCTTAGACCAGGTAACCAGTGTAAAGATATATAACTGGTGAAATGTCACCTGTGTTTTTGTCCAGTATTGCGTGTCGCATTTGAACCTTGCTAGACACAAATATTGATGGTAAATAGATGTATTGCTTTTTATATAAATTTGTTGTTTAGTGCAGCTTTAAAAAAAAAAAGTTCTAATGTGATTAATGCTGCATTTTTATTTCCTCTAGGCAGCCTTTATTAAAGGATAACAGCTCATCAGACGGTCATTTGCCAGCTCCAAGAGAATGAAGACGTCAACAGCAACAACAGCAGCAGTGTCACGATGAATGTACTGAGCGGGACAAGGCTGAATATGCAGAGGTCACTCCAGGGGTGTTAACTGGTCTTTGGATCTGCTGTGATTGGCAGACCTTTGGCATCCTCCACCCCCCCGTGGCTTAAAAATGGTGCACTGGCCGAGACAGCAAAAGAAGCGATATGTCTCACTCTCCTGGAATTCTGTAAATTTGACAAAACTGTTCATTTGAAGTGTGATTGGGCAGACGTGGCAAGCCTGCCTCCTTCTGCTGGAGGAAATTCTTGATCTCACTGGGACTGACCTGGTTAAATAAAGGCTGAACAAGCGGGGCACTTTTCTGAAGCAAAAATGACTAGTGCCTAGACTTTGGGTCATGGATGCAGTTGGATTTTTTGCCGTTGGCCACTGAATCAATTTGACTGCCTCTCACTTAGCACAGTTGTGGCTAGTGAGGACCATTTTGCACTAGCCTGGACTAACAGGAGCCAATGTTGGTTTCCAACTTTATGTGGGGTGAATGGAGGGCCCTGATACTCCATTAGACCCCATCCTATTCAAAACAAACAAGAAGGCAAAAATCGTACTATTTCCATAATTTTGTAGCCAATATTCGCCTCTCCAATCAACCTTTCCCTCAGTCCCAAGCTCAACAGAGGAACACTGACCCTGGGTCAGTATCTAGCTGCAGCATCAACAAACTTGATACAATAATACAACTATGGCTGCCACAGGAAGGAAGCACTTGGTCAGAGACTTTAACCATTTCATCACCTGTTACTTGTGTCGGGGTTACCTGATCAAACCAACCACCGTCACCGAGTGCCTGCACACCTGTAAGTAGGAAAGATGTGTGCGACCACACACATAACCCTAACCCTAACCCTAACCCTAACACACACACACACACACAAGCAAGCACAAACACATACACATACACAAACGTTTACTTAGGTCACTCTGGGGGACATTCTGTAGACTTACATTGATTTGCTGGAGACTTACCCCAACCATAACGGCTATGTGCCTAACCCTAACCCTGTAATTGGCCAAATGATGTTGTGGTGACACTACTGATGAAATGGTCCTTGCTCAAAAACGTAATACATAAAACAGGAACAAAATCAAAGAACAGAAACAAGCCAGTAACCATAGAAATTAGCTCGTACAAACTTTGCAAATCAAAAATTAAAGTATATATGCAAAGGTATTTTTAAAATCACCTCTAATTCTCTTATTCAACCCTTGAATTTATTATAGGCAAAGGTTGATTTATTTAAACAAAAAAAAAAAAAAAAGATCGCTGTCCAGAGCATTTTTGAGTGCCAGAGGCCACAGGTTCCCCACTGCCACACTAAAGAGTAGATGACTTGATTAGATTTTGGAGCACCTTGCTGCATAAACTCATTATATCTATATTTCTATATCTATCTATCTATGTGTACACATATATATATATATATATATATATATATACACTCCTGATCAAAATTTTAAGACCAGTTGAAAAATTGCAAGAATTTACATTTTGCACTGTTGGATCTTAAGAAGGTTCTAAGTAGAGCTTCAAAATGCAAAAAGAAGAAATGGGAGTGAGACAAAAAAAATTTGAGTAAGCAATTTATTGCAAACAACCATTAAACTGAAAAAGGCTGTTCATCAGCTGATCAAAAGTTTAAGACCACAGCCTTTAAAAGCCCAAATCTTGGCAAAAATGTGGATTCAGTGCCATTTTCTGTCAGGTATCCACACTGTCATGACCTCCTGATGGCAAAGGCAAAAAGGCTTTCTTGTTAATCACCTCAAAAATTTGTTTTGGCATGCTTGATGCTAGTGAATGTTGCTCCAAGTGGTGAAGATGGCTTCACGGAGGGCATCCACTGTCTGGAACAGGTGTCCATTTTTGTAAACCTCCCTTGCCATCCAATCCCAAATATTGTTGGATTTAGATCAGGGGAACACGCAGGATGGTTCAAAAGAGTGATGTTATTTCTCTGGAAGACGTCCTTTGTCAGGCGTGCATTGTGAACTGCAGCGTTGTCCTGTTGAAAAACCCAGTCATTACCACACAGACGATGGCCTTCAGTCATGAGGGATGACCCCTGCAACATCTCCACATAGCCAGCTGCCGTTTGACACCTCTGCACAACCTGAAGCTCCATTGTTCCATTGAAGGAAAAAGCCCCCCAGATCATGATGGAGCCCCCTCCACTGTGCCGTGTAGAAAACATCTCAGGTGGATCTCCTTGTCATGCCAGTAACGTTGGAAGCCATCAGGACCATCAAGGTTACATTTTTTCTCATCAGAGAATAAAACCTTTCAATGGCCCATGTTTGGTGCTCTCGTGCAAACTCCAAACGGGCAATTTTGTGCCGTTGAAGGAGACGAGGCCTTTGAAGACATTTTCTGTTCTTAAAACCCTTCTCTCGCAGATGCCGTCTGATGGTTATGGGACTGCAGTTGGCACCAGTGACAAGCTTAATTTGGGCCGAGGATCGTCCCGTGTCTTGACGGACAGCCAATTAGATCCTCCAGCTCAGGGCCGGTGAAATTTTTTTGGGTCTACCACTTGACTTTTTTGTTCCATAACCGTCAGGATCTTTTATGAAGTTAAAAATGACTGTCTTACTGCGTCCAACCTCAGCAGCAATGGCACGCTCTGAGGGTTTTGTTGTTGGGCCTTGCTTATGCAGCTCAACAATCCGACCACGTTCAGGGAGAGAAAGTTTTTTTTGCCTTTGCCCTCAGGAGGTCATGACAGTGTGGATACCGGACAGAAAATGACACTGAATCCACATTTTTGCCAAGATTTGGGCTTTTAAAGGCTGTGGTCTTAAACTTTTGATCAGCTGATGAACAGCCTATTTCAGTTTAATGGTTGTTTGCAGTAAATTGCTTACTCAAAAAAAATTTTTTTCTCACTCCCATTTCATCTTTTTGCATTTTGAAGCTCTACTTAGAACCTTCTTAAGATCCAACAGTGCAAAATGTAAATTCTTGCAATTTTTCAACTGGTCTTAAAATTTTGATCAGGAGTGTATATGTGTATACATATATATATTTTATATATGGGGGATTTTTTTTTTTTATAAACACACACACATATATATATATGTGTGTGTGTGTGTGTGTGTGTGTGTGTGTGTGTGTGTTTGTGTGTGTGTGTGCAAAAACTAATTTTCTTGCTAATACTGCACCATTGTAGGCCTAATGCTTCAGTTCATGTTAATACCGCCTATGTGTTATGTGAAGACAAGTGTGCTGACAAAGAAATATTTGCTAATTAATGCAAAGTAAGTGGAAAGCTAATTAATGCAAAGTAATTATCTTAATTAATGAGCTCTTTTACATAACCTCCTATGTCCTAGTGACTGTGATGGGACGTTAGGCACTCAAGTGCCTCTTGTTGAGTCTGTTAAAGTTTCAGATTCGCATATAATCAGCAAATAATGGCTATCATGTATGGTTTTGGGATGCTTTGATATAGAGTGATTACAGCCGAAACACCATCAGACTGTAGACAAAATGTTGACATTAAATGAGCCTCAGTGGAAATACTTGATTTAACTGAATTAAACACCAGTGATGAGAGTTCCTCTTGGCAGTGCCACTGACAAACCAGCTGTTGTCCAACACTTCTTTCTTCACACATCCAAGCTTGTTTTCTGGAGACTAACTATTATGTATTCTGGAGTAAACAACCTCTGATCACAATATATTATATCTAAAAACACGCATTTATAGCAAGTTCTTTATTACAGAAGTTGTAATACAGATATGTGCTCAAGGTTTGATATGTTACAGTTGAACAACAATCGGCACCACCAGCTGCTGGCCAATATGCAAGTTAAAATAAAGTGTATATTGATGCACTTTATTTTAACTTGCATATTGGCCAGCGCTATACGCCTATACCGATATTTGTGATTAGCTTATACTGCATTTTACGCCATGTTGGAGACATCAGAAATCCAACTTGACAACTTGTCCTGTTGACTTTCAATCAAATCGTTGCAGATTCTCACAGCTAACTGAGACAGATTTACAGGTTAACAGCAAATGCAGAATTTTTGTCTGCAATGTCAATGCGCTGAATAAGTGTGTATAAAAGTGTCAGTAGGCTTATATAGACTGTCTAAGGATCTATAACAAGTGGTGTTACTGGTGATACTTCTATGGTAAACTCCATGCTTGTCAAAATCTTCCACATTGATGACGGTTTGTGGTAATTTAAGTTCCTTCCTCCTCGGAAAGTTTTTTTTTTCTGAGTGGGAAGCTCACATTTATGGGTCTAATGATATGGTGTGAACGCATTAAAATATTATCCAGCTGATATATTAGTTGAGCTCCAGTGTCATCACAGATCAAATATAACATGAGTGTCCTCTCTTCCCCAGTCTGTAAGAGCTGTATTGTGCAGCACTTTGAAGAGAGCAACGACTGTCCTAAATGTGGCATTCAGGTCCACGAGACCAACCCGTTGGAAATGCTCAGGTGAGATGCACTTTGGCTCTCATACCAACTCTTCTCTCTCTCTCATGTGTTGGCGGTAGCATTTCTCTCACCATCACCCTCTCTCTGTTTCTCTGGCTCATTTTCTTTCTGTCTTCAACTTCCTCTTTTTCTGAGCCTGAAGGCTATAATACTACGTTCACACAGGCAGCTGACGTCTGATTTGTTGTGCGTGCCTCATACAAAGGGAATATTTTCTACATGGAATCTATGTATCTGTCTTTGCAGGTCAGATTTAAACCTCATCCATGGGTGTTTTGAAATGTGATTTCAATTTGTGTGATTTCATGTGATGTCAATTTGATGTCTAACTTGTCAAAAAGAGAGCAGACAAAAGCAAACATGTAATAGAGGTTGTAAGGGAGTAGTGTTACCTGAACAAATGAAGAGGTTTCATGCTTTCTCAAGGATGGGCTCACCTCGAAAATACCATTATAAAAAAAAAGTAAAAAAAAAAAAAGTTTGTTGCTTCACCCAGGTGTTAGAAAATGGAGGGGTAGTTAGCATATACACGACTGTGTTGCTTCTACCAGCTGATGTCCTAATGACAGAAAATCGTTTATTCTGTCCAAACACAGAAATCTGATTTTGGTCACTTGTGAATTACAATGGAACCAGTCAGCATTAAAGACCAGAGCTGAAAAAAACAAAAAAACAAAAAAAACAAAAACAAAACACAAAATGGATTTCTAGCTATCTGACCATAGTCTGTAAGCCCTCTTCTCATTTTATTTTTTATTTTTATTTTAGTCCTTTCTCCTCTCTGGCTCATTCTTTTTCTCTTTCCTGTCTCTTTCTCTTTCTATATTGCTCTTTGTCTTTCCCCGTCTTTATATCTTGGTTCAGTTGGAAATATTTTGTTTCAGTTGACTTCACTGGAGGAGGAGGCTGAGGAGTGAGAGGAGTGTAGTTTCTGTAGGCGTTGGTCTTCTCTTTGTCTGTTCAGCCATGGTGACTGTCACTTTCTATGCTGACGACACTGTTCTTGGTCTGATTAGTCCAAGTGAAAACACATCATTTCCTGTGTATCACAGGATTTTTCCCTGGAAAGATCAGCTAAAAAATGTATATTTTCATGAATTGGTTATCAGTTGAAACATTTCCATATTAGAGAAAGATGTTAGATAAAGCAAAACTGTTTTCATAAAAATGTTGCAGATTATGACTTTAAGATGACAGTGTTGGAAGTGTCAGTTGACCATTTTTGTATATCCTCCATTTTTAATGTTTTGCTTGCTATTTATGTCTTTTTTAAATTTATGTCATTACTACTTGCAACAGTGGTTTCTCCCCCCACATAGATCAGTAAAGCATCATTTAATCTAACAAATTTGTTCACAAAATATGAATATATGATTCAGTGTATGTCTGTGAAAAGACTTGTCATTGTGTGGCTGTGAGGAGCACAAACTCTCTCCGATCAGCAACACACTAATCAACACCATGCGCTGCGTTTTCACCTTTGTGACTGATTTAGAACCAAATGTCACGACTGCTCAGCACACAAAACAGTGTTTTCTTCTCCTCTGTTTGCCCCTCATCATTCTCACACCCTCCTCTGTTTCTTTTGTCTCCTGTCTATTTGTACTTGTATTACACCTTTTCTTTTCTTTTCTTTTCTTTTCTTTTCTTTTCTTTTCTTTTCTTTTCTTTTCTTTTCTTTTCTTTTCTTGTTGTCAGTATTCCTTACTATTGGTTTCATTTTATCGCCTGTCTGTGTAAAATTCATGTTTTAAAAAGTTAGCGAGGTGTTTATGGCCATTTATATTAGGGGTTTCTCAATGACACATAAGTGCTATATGAATTAAGCTTTTTATTATTAGTTGCAGCATAATTATCAACATTGCTTTGCTCCTTTCCTGCCTCCTTGTCTTCTTCATCCTTCACCATCTTTTGTTGTCCATTCATCTTCTCTTTCTTCGCTTTCATCAACTCCTCCTCACCCCCCTTTCTTTTTCCTTCCTCTTACCTCTTCTCCTCCTCCACCTTCTTTTCCTTACTCTCTTCCCGCTACTCTATCACTACTCTTCCTCTTCCTCGACCTCCCTCTCTCCTTCTCCTCTGTTCTCAGGTTGGACAATACTCTGGAGGAAATTATTTTCAAGCTGGTCCCAGGACTCAGAGAAAGTGAGTTTGCCTTATGGTTTTATCAATCTGTCTTTTCACTAAAGGATTACTTTGGTTGACAGGTTGACATGACCAATGAACAACCGCTTTCATAGTCCAGTCATGTGTCATGGTCAGTCACTGTCACATTTTGAATCTTTCCTCTTTTTAGCCAGGGACGATCAAGATCACATCTTACACAGATACCTGTTTTTGAAATTGCAACTTTTTTTTTATCTGTTTAAAAAAATCCATCTAGATGGGAGCATTTTGTTTGTTGGCATGACGACGCAAAAAAGCAGAAGTCTCCACTGATGTTATGGTGTTATGAACAGGAGCTGAGGAATGACTGGAGATGTTTGATGACATCTCAGAGTCACAAAAGCAAAAGCACAAATATGGATGAAATGCATTAATAATGTCCAAATCAGGAAGGAAAGGACGCCTCCTCTCAGAGTGTGCAAGAAGTGACAGCGGTGACGTCATTGTTATCAAATTGTGCTGTTTTTACTGTCCACACAACAAAAGGAAAAGTTGGGGATTCAATCCCTTGCTTTTAGGGATAAGGGACCTTGATAGAAGAGAAGTTACTGATGATGTCCAATATCAACACAATTTAAAGTTAACGTCAATGAGAATTAAAGAACGGGCCACAGGAAAAAAAAAAAAACTTAATGTGAAGGAGTGCATTTATTAAGTGAATATGGCATATAACCAACAAGAGGCAGAACGGTTGAACGGTGTTGACAAGTTGACAGTGATATAGGACCAGATGATTATATGATCATATAGAAGTGGTGGTTAAGGCCAATAATACAGCAAATAAGCAATAATTAAGAGTCTAGCAATGGAAAAGACTCAGCTAAGAGATGGGAGCACAAAGGTTGCAGCAATCAACAAGATCCAATGAGTGCCAGCAACCTGTAATGGAGCTGAACCTCTAACACCCAGAGTTACAGAGGGAAAAAGCTCGTTACACAGGCATGGCATATTAATTTTGGTACAACTGGCACGTGTACAGCTGACAGTAATAAACTCAAAAAGATAATGGGCCCTAGCTTGGCACCTGGCACAAAGCGCCGCCAAGTGTGACACAAGTGTCTGTGTAAGTTTCCAAGCAGCTCAGTTGTCATTTTACTGTCCAGTCCCCACGTTGTGCAAATAGTGAGTCCATCTGAGCGCCCGTCGGCATGTTGGTCTTTAAATGCAGTGTGGTCAGCTGCATTGTTGCTGCATGGCTACATTGGGACAGTTGAATGAGATCATACAGTTAAGCAACAAAAAGCAGCTCTGAAGTCAGTGCTGCAGTTTTCTCTGGTATCGAAAGCTCATTATCAAGATAGTAATGTGCACCTACATAGGAGGCGTCAACGCGCGTCCACACACAGGGGCGCCTGCTTCACCTCGGGGAGCTGTGATGGAGTCCTGCTGTTGCCGTAGATGATCAGCTCGTGTGCTAAGTGACAGCACCATTGCCCATCCAGAGAAGCCTTCCTTCTTACATAGCAAACGCACATTATATTAGCAATCTGCCAAGGCACACGCGTGCCTGGCTTTTACAGGGAACAGGAGATGGCACTCTGATTGGTTTACTGCTTGTTATGATGTTACACCCAAAACACACCCATGATTAATACAATCCTTTTGAACCATGAGCCTGGCACAATGATCATTTTTTTCTGCTGTTAGCAAAAAGCAAAAGTAGACTTGGCCATGCCCTAAATGCACTTGTACCGTGCTATTCAGACCCTGTGCTTAGATGGTTAAAATAGAGCCCAGTGATTCCCAAAGGTCCCATGAGTCTTTAATCAAGACTGAAAGGATCATTTCTGGACCACATTCTCATGGCACCGCATTGAAACATCCTCCATCCAGAATAACCAGAGACAGAGGTTTGGTGTTTTTTTGGTTTCTTGACATCGAACATGCTTTCACCTTCTTTTCGAATGCAAATGGGATGTTGGAGATTATCGCCGGTCTGGTCAAGTTCACACAGTTCTCATCAGGGTGATGCTCTGACATGTAGAGAGGAATCACTTAATCATTTGATCTTGACAGGATGCAAAAGGGAGTTCTCTGTAGGATGACAGGAATGCTTTTACCACAGGTGATGCTGAGATTTCCTGTCTCTGCCCAGATTTGAACAATCTGTCTCATAATGTGCTGATTTTTGTAATTTCTGCCAGACATGCATTTTCTCCATGATATTTGAAGCTGATTTGAATCTCTAGTGAGTCAGAGAAAATAGAATTTTCCTATGGTGATCAATACAATATTGTATGTATGGCATTCTGCTTTTCAGAGGGGTTGAAAGCTTACACAAAGAAAGCAAGATACATAAACTGTTCTCCAGAGCAGGGCCAACCAGGAGCCAAATCAACGTGTCTAACCACAGCAGTGATGACACTATAATTTAATGACACCGCACTTCACCTCGGCCGGCAGAGAGCTAGCTGGCAACAGAGAAATGGAAAAAATGTCATATAATTTTGTGAGGCTAGTGCTGCTTGGCCAAGTGTTGTAAAAGTCAGCCTCATAAGAATAGTGTGGGAATGGTTCCATGATATTTTGAAGTGTAATTGGTTGCATTCTTTCACTAGACACGTGCCACAAAGTGTTAACATTACATTACCTTAACATTACATTAACACCAAGCTACTTCATATACATGCACACCTACGGCACCCTTACAGTAGACAGAATAGAGACAATTAAAACATGCTGTTGTACATTATAGTATGTATATGTGTAACTGTGTGCTACATGTTAACATGATCTTCTTTTTATCTGCTTTCTGCGTAAACTAGAGGAGGAACAGCAAGAAGCTGAATTCTGGAAGAAAAACCAGCCAAAAGAAAATGGCCAAGGTAGGCTGTCCGTCTAAACCATTAAACAACTACATTTGTTATTTTAATTATAAAGATGTAATATATGAGATAGATTTAGATACATTACCAGATAGATTTAGCAATGTGATCAGAAAAGGCCCATCTGCAGAAATATTATGACTATTTATGATGAACCCATCAATTGCTTTTTTAGTTAAAACCTCACAAGGCACTAATATTGCATGAGGTAATGTAATTTGTAATAACTACAGAGATTGTCCTTCTCAATGTGATAATATTTAAATGAAAATCTCCCTAAATCATTTACATACTTTAGTGGGGACAGAGGTCTCCTGATAATCCCTTGCAAAGCAAACTCTTAGGGCTTTATTTCATCGTTTGTTCATGGCATGTGACTTCTTTTTCTGTTTATTCACAGTTTCTCTCTTCCTCCCTGTCTTGAAAAGTGGAGGCAGTAGTGGAATCTATAGAGGAAAGTTTTGAACACATTTTTATCACAGACTTCAAGTTTTGCTCTGCTAAATCATAATGTCATCAACTGTCAAATGCTGACTTTGTACCATTGTGGTGGGGAACCATTCATTTCAGTTAATTTCATTACCCTGTGCTAAAGCCTTTGGTAAAGCACAGGGGTTAGGACTGTAAAGCATTCATTACATGAAGTCCCAGTGTAACAGAAGCCTCATGCACACAGGGCTTACTTAAGTTCCTAAGCCTCCTGAAACAATGTGTGAGACTCACTGATTGCCAAACATTACAAACAAAAGACAGACAGGTGCAGTTGAGGAAAAACAGGTTTTCAACATGAGCCTTGGTTGTGTGTCTGTCTGTAAACCACAGGAGACAACCTGAGATGTCAAAGGCTTGGCTTGCCTGATGTTGGTGGTAACGGTGGCGGTGAGGATGATGATGGTGGCGGGGGTGAAGATGAAGACTACCACAGGAGTGATCCTCAGATAGCCATCTGTCTGGACTGTCTACGCAACACAGGGCAGGCCGGGGAGAACACAGTCACGGTGGGTGTGCTTTAATAAATGTATCCATGATAATAAAAAGGGTGGTGATAATAACAATACATTTATGTAGGACCTGAGACCTGCGAAGTACTTTATAATAACCAAAAAAAAAAAACTTGGAAAAATAAGATGCCTGATTAACATGATGGAATTTTTGCGAGAGGGACACTTTGAATTTAACTTTTTTATCATGGGGGTGTTTTGGTGGCCACTGCTGAGATTTGATTGATTTTCTTTTCAGGCTATGTACAATAGTGACAATACACTTTGGCCATTTGGTTTGAATTTTTTTTTTTCCATTTGGTGTGAATTTACAAAAGGTTTGCGGCACAAATGCACTCTGAATGGGCAGGAAGTGCTTAATAGCAATGCCCACAAAAAAAGAGACCGTGCGCTGCTGCATACTTTAATTAAGCAATCAATGTGCATTTCAGTGCAGAAGACATGCCTTTCTGTGCAAATGAGGCTCATTGCAGGTTGGATCCAATTCACAAGATCACCACTAATTGCCTTGTGCAATTAAGGTGCAAATGTTGAGACCTTTTGAAAGTTGAAAGGGATGCGATGTGCACATGTTTCAGTCACTATGGCAACTCTGATTGTAGTAAAGAGCAGGGATCACCAGCAGCCTTGGCATACTAGAAAGAAAGGGTAATAAGTCAACTGTGTATTTGATACTTAGTACAGTATTTACACTGGACAGATGAATACTGTCAACACTGAGTCAATGGTAAAGTGCAATTGATATCAAAGCTGACACAAAGTTCAGGATTAATAGTGACAGTCTAAATAAAGTGTGACCTAAATGGCACTAAACTGAATTAATCAGTGTGATAAGCATATATAGTTGTTGGTATATTTTGTTGTGGCTGCATGCATCGTAACAAGCAGCTGTAAATGGCAGATATTGGTCACCGTCATTGTTTAATCCAGATTAGTGGGCCTGTCCACCTCCACATAACATGATGAGCTTTGTCTCGTCACTAATTGCGATCAACGCATATCAGCGCTTGTTATGTGGGCGAATCTGCTTGATTACTTGATTTGCATATTTTTTTTTTAACTCTCCCCTGAGTGCCTGACCCCATTCAACAACTGTATCAAATGCCCAGTGTCCAGTCAGGATGCACTGAAATAGAATATGTCTCTTTGCAAATTAGGATCTGATGAAGAGGTTCATCCGCTGCTCCAGTCGTGTCACCGTGGGCACCATCAAGAAGTTTCTCAGTCTTAAGCTCAAACTGCCCAGCTCTTATGAGGTAAGGAGTGCAGTCAAAATTACAGTACAGAAACTGTAATATTCAAGAGCTAAATTTAAGCTGCAGGAAAGAAAATATGAAACTAGAAGGCAAAAAACAGTAAGCTAATGGTACATCTGATGAGGTAAGTAATCCTCTGGTTTAGAAACTACAGTGAAACCTGAACTACCAAGATCAGCAGCTGCTCTGCCAGCAGCTAAGGGAATGACAGGCAAATTACAGTAACACCTGAGTAAATATCATAAGAAACAAATTACAGAACTTTTATAAGGTCTTCAACAGGGGGTCCGTCACCCTTAGGGGGTCCACGGAGGTACTGCAGGGGGGTCGTGAAATTTTTGGCTGCTTAGACATATACATATGTATATATATATATATAGAGAGAGAGAGAGAGAGTTAGAAAACGCATTGAATGAGAAGGTGTGTCCAAACTTTTGGCCTGTACTATATATATATGTGTGTGTGTGTGTGTGTGTACATATATATATATATATATATATATATATATATATATATATACACTATATTACCAAAAGTATTCGCTCACCTGCCTTTACTCATACTATGAACTGAAGTGCCATCCCATTCCTAACCCATAGAGTTCAATATGATGTCGGTCCACCTTTTGCAGCTATTACAGCTTCAACTCTTCTGGGAAGACTGTCCACAAGGTTGAGGAGAGTGTTTATAGGAATTTTTGACCATTCTTCCAAAAGCGCATTGGTGAGGTCACACACTGATGTTGGTCGAGAAGGCCTGGCTCTCAGTCTCCGCTCTAATTCATCCCAAAGGTGTTCTATCGGGTTCAGGTCAGGACTCTGTGCAGGCCAGTCAAGTTCATCCACACCAGACTCTGTCATCCATGTCTTTATGGACCTTGCTTTGTGCACTGGTGCACAGTCATGTTGGAAGAGGAAGGGGCCCGCTCCAAACTGTTCCCACAAGGTTGGGAGCATGGAATTGTCCAAAATGTTTTGGTATCCTGAAGCATTCAAAGTTCCTTTCACTGGAACTAAGGGGCCAAGCCCAGCTCCTGAAAAACAACCTCACACCATAATTCCTCCTCCACCAAATTTCACAGTCGGCACAATGCAGTCTGAAATGTACCGTTCTCCTGGCAACCTCCAAACCCAGACTCGTCCATCAGATTGCCAGATGGAAAAGCGTGATTCATCACTCCAGAGAACGCGTCTCCACTGCTCTAGAGGCCAGTGGCGGCGTGCTTTACACCATTGCATCCGACGCTTTGCATTGCACTTGGTGATGTGTGGCTTGGCTGCAGCTGCTCGGCCATGGAAACCCATTCCATGAAGCTCTCTGCGTACTGTACTTGGGCTAATCTGAAGGTCACATGAAGTTTGTAGCTCTGTAGCAATTGACTGTGCAGAAAGTCGGCGACCTCTTTGCACTATGCGCTTCAGCATCCGCTGACCCCTCTCCGTCACTTTACGTGGCCTACCACTTCGTGGCTGAGTTGCTGTTGTTCCCAAACGCTTCCATTTTGTTATAATAGAGCTGACAGTTGACTGTGGAATATTTAGGAGCGAGGAAATTTCACGACTGGATTTGTTGCACAGGTGGCATCCTATGACAGTTCCACGCTGGAATTCACTGAGCTCCTGAGAGCGGCCCATTCTTTCACAAATGTCTTGTTTCACAGTCTGCATGCCTGAGTGCTTGATTTTATACACCTGTGGCCAGGCCAAGTGATTAGGACACCTGATTCTGATCATTTGAATGGGTGAGCGAATACTTTTGGTAATATAGTGTATATTATATATATATATATTTATTTATTCATTTATTCATTTATTTTTTTTTTTAATTTTTACCTGATTTTTTTCCCCACAAATTTAAAAGTCTTTAAATACAAATTAACATGAATCCAACACATTATAGTGAACGAATAAATGAAGACAAAATCCAAGGTTAGTTAAGTTGTGTGCCACTCATCAGGGTCAGACATCTCACTAATGTGGGTGTGTGTGTGCCATCCACAGATGGCTTGAGGATGTCCCTACTATATGTATGTTTAAAACAAAAACATGAATCTCCTAATTATTTTAATAGTTCAGTATTGTTTGCAACGTTACAGATATGTTTATTCATGGCAGTGGCACTAATAGGCCATCACTTACTTTTGTTTCCACTTTACCTTTTGCTGTCACTTTTGTCACTTGCAGCTTTAAAATAAAAACTTGAATAAATAAACCTGTGTATTATTTGAATAGCTTAGTATTGAATGCACAATAACAAGGTACATTTCTACATGTCACTAGGCCCAGTTTAATATAAAACACAATTTTATACAATATATATTTGAAGGGGGTCCCTGCTCCATTACTCAATCAGTTTGGGGGTCCTTGGCTTGAAAAATGTTGAAGACCCCTAATTTTGTGTAATTCAAAATAACAGTTTAAGGAGTATTTGGACAGAAAAAAATCACCGTCATTATGAATTAAGAAATAGTGTCAAAATGACATTTCAGACAGTTGAGGGTATGGAAGCAATTCAAACTGCCTAGCTCTTACGAGACTGGAAATATAAGATCATGTAGAAAATCCTAAAAATAAAATATTGTGCAGCTCTTGTGAGGCAAGGAGCAAAGTTAGTCTAACAGCTCAGAACGTCTAATTTCTAAAAGCAAAACCTTTATCTCCCAACTCTTACGAGCTAAAGAATAGAATTAGATGAACTTTTCTGAGACTGTAATGTAATAAAATCCAACGCAGCCACTTCCTGTGAATTTGAGGAACAGACTTAATCAAATGTAGTCAGAAAAACCCAACTGACCATGTCTTTAATTAAATTAAAGGTGCACTTCAGAAATTTTGTACCACAAAACTGGGTCAGGACCATTTAGAGTGAAATGACCAAAAAACTGTGGAACAAGCTTAAATGGTTGGGTCTGAGGGGTTGGCTAAAATAGCGTAATATTGATATTTCATGGTACAATCATCATTAAGGATAGTGTTATCATCGGATTAAAATGAAAGTGATTTGAGTCCACGTGTGTTACAGACCAAGCTAAAATTGGCATACCACCTCACACTCTTTCTCTCTCTCTCTCTCTCTCTCTCACACACACACACACACACACACACACACACACACATACAGCCTCCCACTCATTACCACACTTACTTCCTCTGTGATTTCATTTCCTGCAGTAGAACTATTATATATTTTTTTTATTTAAATTTACCTTGTCATTTTATGAATCCTCTTGTAGTTCAGCTATTTTACACCGTGTTGTCATCTTGACAGTTATTATTAAATTACACTGTATCATTGCTTTTCTTTTTGTCCTTTTGCTTCAGTGTTTTTGAATCAAACTAAGTCCAAATGTAAAGCGCTGTCTCCTGTGTGTAGCTGGACGTGCTGTGTAACGGAGAGATCATGGGGAGGGACCACACTCTGGAGTTCATCTACATGACCCGATGGAGATTACATGGAGACAATGTAAGGCTGTCTCACTCACTTCCTGTCTGGCGCTTGTGTGGTCTGTGCGTGTGTGTGTGTGTGTGTGTTTGTTTCCATATACTCTTTATATGTGCTAATGCACAGGTGCAGGGTTTGATGTGGGTGTGTGAAGACCAGAGCTGGATGATTCACTTCAATATTCAACGTTAAAAATCTTCAATGAGAAGGTTCTCACATCCAGTCTCAAAATCAGTCTTCAGCAGGGGGGGGGGATTTCCACCAAAACTTGGCAATGACAGACATTTCCCTTAGGTTCCCTTAATTTAAAATAATAAATGACGCACCTTTAAAGTGATAGACCCATTCTTAAAATTTTGATTGTTGATTGATTTGATTATTTCACTGCCATAGCTACTGCTTACTAAATGCTGGATACTGGCTGGATGCTCCAGATGCTAACTGTTAGCCTCCTGCCATTGAGCTGGACTTCCCCCCAGCTAACATTCTGAAAAATAATATCACATTTTTCAAAAGGGGTGCACTATCCCTTTAAGCACTCTGAACTCTAAAAACGTTGGCGTATTGAATATGTTTTCTTTAATTTATTAAAGTACAAAGTTGCCTGGTTAAAAAGGGGTTAAATTTACTACATCTAAATAGGGTCAGAATAGTGAGAGTAAACACAGTAACTATATTTAGGATGTTTGGGTCTGACTGTGCCTCCTCAGGCCTGGAGATAGAAACCCATTACTTCTATGTATGGTGGGCAGCCTTGAGGAATGAGAACCTATCAGTGCACACACACACACACACACACACACACATGCACGTTATGCTCATCATCACTCATCACCCACGCATGGAGACAGGTGCATGTGCACGCTCATAAACACATGCACTAATCCACACACACACACACACACACACACACACACACACACACACACACACAGTAGGAGTTGGCCAGATTTTAGCAGGAACGTGACGGCACACTCAGCCTCAGGCGCCAGGGTCACCAGCCAACTCTCTGGTTCACTGGGCCAATGGCCAGCTTATGTGTACAGTATGTGTGTGTCTGTTGGTGTGTGTGTCCCTGCCCCTTGATGTGTGTGTGCTCGCCTGAATGGGTGTGTGGGCGATGAGTGAGCGTGCGTCTCTTCCTGCCTGCACACCTCCATGTATGTCTGTGAGCGAAGGCCTGCATTCTCATGCTGGGCCATCACTGTGTGTGTTTATCTGTTTGCTCCGACCCGCACCCGTCATGCACGTGTGTGTGTGTGTGTGTGTGTGTGTGTGTGTGTGTGTGTGTGTGTGTGTATGTGCATGTGCAGTGTGTGTGTTTACATGAAAGATTAGTTAGTGAAACGTCGTGTCCACTTGTGCACGGCGCCTGAGGAGACAGGCAGCTGACACTGCGGGAGGCTTCAGATACCAGGTCAGGAGGAGGAGAGGAGGATGATGGGAGGAGGAGAAGGAGAGGACACTGAAGGAGAAACGGTGACTGAAGCAAGGGGAGGCGAAAGAGCACAGGTCGACACGGGAGGAGCCAGAGGGAGCTGAGGACAGCGTAGGAAAAGAGGAGAGATCAAGTGAGAGAGAGGGAAAGAGGAGAGGAGCCGGTAAAACAAGGAGGGGATGAGGAGAGGAGGGAAGAGGAAAGAGGAGAGCAGGGTACAAAGGGCTGATGAGCAGATGGGAGAGAGGAGAGGAAAAGAAGCTGTAAAAGGACAGGGGAGAGGAAAAAAGTGATGAAAGGAAGGATCACTGAAGTTGCTACTGGGCTGTTGTGTAAAATGAGAAAGGCAAGTGAGAGAATATGACAGTTTTTAGTTATTATCCTCACTCAAAGTGATGCATTCACAGTTAGCTTTCGTAACAGGATGAAAGCAAACAAGGAGAGGAGTGAGGAGGACATGAATGACCTTGTTTCCTTATTTGATGTATTTCCTGTCAAATCATAATGTTGGGGCAGGACATAATATGACTAGGGGCCATGAACAGTGTAAACGAGAAAAAAGTTTGGGAGAAAAGTGGAAGACTAGACGGGTGAGATTGTTTAAAAAATTGTGGTCGTTTTATTGGCTTTTAATTTTCATTTTATGCATATTAGTTTGGTGTGTGGTCACCATTAAATATGGAAGTAAAGGTAATGGGGTTTTGGTGGAAAAAAGTAAAAAAAAAAATGAATAAAAATAAAATAAAATAGTAATAATAGTAATAATAGTAGTAGTAGTAGTAGTAATAATAATAATAATAATAATAAAATGAGGTGAATTTTCAGGATTTTCTCATCATTTGTTGTTAAATATTGTTCAATATTAAATATATGCAGTGGCTTATTAGGGCCATTGTAAGCGCCACATAGTGTAGACAATATGAAAGTCAGTTTAGTATGTTTTATATCATATCAGGCTTTTATGTTTAGTAGCTGAATTGTGTTGATGTGGTGAACTCCACTCATCTGAAACCTCAGGCATGCTAAAACAGTGACTGTGTCCTCCGAGTTTAGGAAAGCATCACATGCTAAACACTAAGAATGCTAGAGGGAATGCTGTTTGACCCCCGGGCTGGTAAGGAGAGAGCGAGGAGAGGAGTGATGGAGAGTGTGACACACATAGAGATATGTAGCATGAGAGAGAGGAGGGAGAGAAAGAGGATATGGATGGCGTCATTCATCAGGCTCATCCCTCTGACAACTCCACAGCTCGGACAAAAAGCCCCGCCGCTCAACATCCTGACATGTCACTGACGAAATTCAGCCGTTACACATGTATATACATACATTTATATACCTTCACTTACTAAATGCCATTTTTACGCGGCTTTGTCGAAAACTCAACTATAACTTTTGTTATCAACTTTGGTCCACATGCAAAGCAGCCGATGTCTGGCAGTTTAGCTGAAGTAAAAGCATGCAGTTGGCCATCTAGTGGAGGCAGAACACATATAGATTGGTTAAATAAATAGATACAGTAGATGAAACTCTGATGATCCCAATTGGGAAATTGGGTCAGTGAAACCAGCAGACAACAGGACACCACAAAGATAAACAGGATCTAAATGAGGCTTATTAGATACAGCACAAGTGACAATTTCACTGAATGTAAAAATATGAAGAATGGATGAAGTGTGAGCACACTTTCAGCAGCAGAATATCCTGTACAAATAAATGGCAGAAAAAGATGAGCAATAGGTATAATATGAAAGTATATGCAGTGTGAACCTGTATGTTGAAATGAATATATAATAGAAATATAATCTTTGTTTGCTCGCTACAATGTCAGATGATCCATCCTGAGAGCACTGCATGTGCAGATACATAAAACACTTGTGTAGATAGAGAGGCGGCGACGGGGGGTGGGGGTGGGTGGGGGTCACACAGATGAAAAGATAGAATCGCAGCCTCCTGACCTGACCGTGACTGCTACCCAGATAAAGTGTCAGAACAACAGAGTCGCACTCGAAATGCCACGCAGTTGTTGACAGTCATGTTGGGCACATAGAGGCTCTCCAAGGCCGTGATCAGAGTTCTTCCATGTTGCACGAAACGTCTCAAATCTGCATCACGACACCGGGATGTTCATAGCTTCAAGCTGCATGTTTAGTTTCTCAAGATTTGCAAAGATGCCCTCTTCATTTTTATCTTTTTGTAAAACCTTAACAATGAATTCATTACTCAGTTCTGGGATTAGGCGAACAATACCTTTATAACGTTGGTCTGCCATAAAAAGCAGTGGACTAATCAGAAGAGCTTTTTCCCCATGGAAATCATGTTTCTGTAGTATGTTGTCATGTCCCTGTTATCAGCTCCCATCTAACCACATATTTTAAGATTGCCAGACAACTTAATCTGCAAATCTATTTTTAGCAGCCTGTGATGTCAGCCATGTGAGCACCAATTATTTAGTTCTCTTGACCATCAACAGACTATCAAATTGCAAGAACTGTGAAGCTAATATGCATTCAAAGTGATTGGTAGCATCACATTTTCCCATCAAAAGCTTCCATTACAAAGTTTGTGGAACTACTTGATTACATTTATTTACTGATAAGTTTATTTCGGTGGCTTGCATCCATAAAGTGCATGGCTACCCCTCTGGCTTTGTAACCTCACAAAATGTTTATTTTTGTTATGTCACATTTTTTAAATTTGGGAAAAACATCTTATTTCATTGATTTCTAAGATTTTGGTCATACGTCTAGGTTTTATGGTGGCGGAATTGTAAACAAATAACCATAATGCCTTGTGCTACACGGCAGCTCTCCCCATTTCCATGGAGACGTGTTCCTTGCCCCTGCCGTTGTCTTTCGCCCAGAAACACTACCTGGAATTTCCCGGAAATTCAGACTCCATGATTCCATGCTTTTACATGGATATTGATATCCATAAGTAGACAAATGTGAGAGTACACAGCCAAAATAATCAAAACTAAAGGCGAGTAGAGAGTATTTCCAAAAAGGCTAACCTATAAAAATGAGTTTTCCACAGCTGCTCAAAAACAAAACCACTGACTCAGCAGATTTGATGGAATATGGAAGGCTCTTCCAAAGTTACAACTGCAAAGACACGGCCAACTGTGGATTCAAAGTAGGAACAGGAAACAGATAAAAGCCTTGATCAGATGATCGGACCAGCCGACAGCTAACACAGGAGCTTAACAGCTCAGCAACACGTGCAGCAGCCGCGCTGTGCAGCGAAGGCCCCGCACGTAATTAAACTGAAATATATTGACCATGAATATGATACCCCTCAACTTATTAAAGGGGCACTACACAAAATCGATGTAGATTGATTTATGTGAGGACCCTTTGGATTCAACTGACAAAAGAACACTGATGGTTGAGTCTGCATAGTTCTCATCACCAGCCTGAGTCATGGCTGAGTTACATGTTTACTGCACATTTTGTCACTTAACCCTTTGAACCCCAAGCAGTGTTGGGCCATTTTCTGCTCCCCTCACATTTTGGCTCACTGTGGGCTAGTTTTTCACTGCAATTACAAGTGCTGCACCTCTATGGAAACAGCACAGCTGTGGCTATCACATGGAGTCATTCAAAAATGTCTTTCACACAGTATAAAAGAGTTATAGTGCCATAAATAATAATAATAAAAAAAATAAAAATAAAAAATGCAAACTGATTTTTTTTGATAATTTATTTTACAAAAATTGAGAAACATTGGAATCTATGTACAGAACATTTTTTCAGGTGCCCACAAATGTCACTGATCCAGGAAAAAAAAGTAGGGCTTCACATGATTTATTTCCTGAAATATCATTTTTTC
The DNA here is from genome assembly GCF_902150065.1 of Myripristis murdjan. NCBI lineage: Eukaryota > Metazoa > Chordata > Actinopteri > Holocentriformes > Holocentridae > Myripristis > Myripristis murdjan. The sequence goes on from NC_043994.1 coordinate 3,689,126, forward strand.
CAGCCTGTATAAACTACCATGTTACTACTGCTGCCTACGCACTGAAATTCAGTGAATTTTTGTCACGCGACTGTTGTTCTCACCTGAATCAATCAAGATGTCTCAGATCCAGTGAAGACCGCAGAATTTTCTGTTTTTTGAATGATCTGGATTGAGTAAACGGCTATTTTTGGCAAATTGTTGAATGAAACAGGTATAATAAAATGATTTGGATGAAAAATCACTTTTTTAGGCTTAGTATTGTCCTTTTTCTACCGCAAAATGGAAGTCGGACATGTTGCATTCAGTGACCGTCGGAAAATTCAAACTCCGATGAAAAAATACGTTTGTAAAGCTTCCAGCTATGATAAACGATTGAATTTTGGCGATTTTTTAAAAAATACATGTCTTTCTACCCCGCCGGCGGGTTTGGGTCTCAGAGCGTTAAATCAACCCTCAGCAATTCTGAATAGTGCTCCTTTAAACTTTTTTTTTTGGGGGGGGGGGGGGGGGGGGGGGGGGGGGGTTCGTGTAAATTACACTTTAACATGTAAGGGTGGTTCTGTTTCCCCTTTTCTGTGCTACTCTGTTCAGCTGAGCTCCAGTTTTGCTGCACACCACATTTCTTCATTAATGTAACATTGGAAGGACATGCCTCAGAACTAGCTGATAACTGTGCAGCATACGTGTTAGCTCACTGCAGTCCAGCCTGTTGTGCAGATGTGCAGTGGCACAGTGACGGACTGGTTAGACTGGATTGAATGCTGTTTTTGTCTGAGGCATGATGCAGCAAAATGCAAAAAAACCTGGTAGATGACAGCAGCTGTAGCAGTGCTGCTTCTGCTGCACCACCAGCCTCCCGTCTCCAGCTGCCAGAAATAGGAGACAGACTACAAAAACAGGATACACTCTTCACTTTTTCGCTGCCCTGACACAAAGACAGCCCTTTTCCTTTTTCATTTTTTATGAAAAGGGCAGCTCACCATTTCTTGACTGTTTAAAAGGGTCTCACAGTAAAGCGAGGCCAGAATGTGAACATGGCAGGCTGTGAAAGCGTAGCATGAGCTGGGATGTGAACCCGTCAGCCGTGAGGAAACGTCGGGGCGGCACAAACAAACTGGAACAACAAGGTCACAAGTTTGATCCCCACATCAGCGATGTGTCCTTGAGCAAAACACTGAGTCACTACCTGCTTACTCAGTGTACTGAAAGTTTTGCTCCACAAAGGCATCAGTTCAATGCCTTACAATGTCATTAAAAAAAAAAAAAAAAAGAGTTTGGGCAGGATGGTGGCTTGGATACATAACTGGAACTGGAAGTTAGCAGGTTCAATTCGTGGAACCCGCTATGAGTCCATTCCTGTGAAGGCATCCTTGAGTAACAAAGGTGCTCAGCTTCCCTGGATACGCGTTTTAAAAAACACATCATGAATCATGCAGGATAAACAGAAGTATAAACAGAAGTGCTACATTCCAGAGTTAGACATCCTTCCTTCTGAATGAGGGGACATCTGCAGCAACAAAACAACTGGTACTAAAAATCTAAAACAAATGAATAGTGATTTTTGTAAGATATGGATTAGCATTAATTTAGCGTAATATCTACAAAAAGTAGATACCTAACATTTCTGCTCATCTTTTCCCAAATAATTTTTCCTCCCTTTTCTGCAGCCATTGGTTTCCATTCATTCCACTACAATATGAAAATCAGACACTTCAAACTTTCTTCACTCCAGTTTTCCATCACTGTAATAAAGTCGTCCACATGAGTTTTCCTAAAAGCAGCAGCACTGTTTTTGTGTTTTGATGACTTGAAATTGGGCGGAGTGAAACGGTCCCTCCGCCAGGGAAAATAGTCCCCGTGAAAAACATTTGCTATACACAGTCAGTAATCAGCAACGAGTTTGTTTGCTGCAGAAGCGGAACATTAGAACCAAAAACTCAAGTTTGAAAATGGAGGGATTTTTATGATATGCTGTGAAATCCTTAGCACCCCCGCATGATTCGCAAAATGGTTTGTTGCAATGTAAAATATGGGGAAATTGTCGTAAATGGGCCAAATGTTGAAAATCACCGATATGGTCCTTTAAGTCTGTGTATCTATGGAATGATGAGTTGCGGGTAATGATTGTTTTTCCAACAATGGATTTATGGCCTTTTGGAAATGAACTCCTCAATTGAGCTTTAGCAGAGCGAGCCAGCAGCCACCCCTCCATTACTTTTTCTTTTATAGCCCTGCTGCATCAGACACTTGGCTGCTGTCCCCGGTGAGCAGAGCCAGGTGGATGAGGATCCTGGACACTTTAATGGAAAGCGCTTTCTCTCTCTCTCTCTCTCTCTCTCTCTCTCTCTCTGTCTCTCTCTCTCTCTCTCTCTCTCTCTCTCTCTCTCTCTCTCTTCTCTTTAACTCTGAATCCAGGAAAACTGTGGTTTGAAGTCAGATGAAATAGGAGTCGCTGCCTCTCTTGGCTTTACCGTCAGAAAAAAAAAAAAATGGGGACATCTGAGATACAGCAGACTTGGGTTAAAAAATATGTCTGGCTGAATGCGGTTGCAAATAGAATGACTGGAGATGTGCTTGATATATCTCGGCCTGGACAGTCACACAGCCTCAAAAGTGGATACATTACTGGCAAGATAAGATAAATCAAGCTCCCCTCATGTTTTCTCAAGTATTCAAAATAAATTTAACCACCGTTTGGCCAGGGCTGCTCTGGGAGGACAAGAAGAAGCAGAAAATACAGTGTTCAGTTTCACACACACTCACAAACACACACACACACACTTTCATCATTCAAAAATGTATCATCAGAATTTTTAATTTAACATCATTTTGGAGCTGTCAAAAGTTATTTTTAGGGTTGTGTGTGTGCGTGTGTGTGTACTTTCTTGATTTGATGTAGTTCCTGTTGAGACAGGAAGTTTGGGCAGGACATGGTGCAGGGAAGGATCAGTCACAGTGTAAACCAACAAAATATCAGTTTGGGAGAGAAACACAGTTTTATTTTGAAGGGACAGGTGGATGAGAGAGGATGTTTAAAGATTTTTGAAGGTTGTATTGGTTGAAATTTTAATTGACACCTACTAGTGCAGGATGATGTCACTGTTTAAGATGCTCTGTCTTACAGGCCGTGGAGGTCATGTGAGGTCATTTCATGGTGACTTTAAAATTGAATTACAAGAAAATTTCAAGAAAATCACCAAAAAATACCCCCAGAAACTTCAGCCAGGAAGTGACAGCTCTTTAATGATCCCTGCAGGATTTTTTCAAAAGAGTCCCCTTGGTGGTGGAGCAGTAGTGCAGCAGCAGTGTGGTCAGCTCAGAAAACATCACACTCCATAAGTGGTTATGTGCATTATGTTTGAAAAAGACTGATGTTTACCTTCTGAATCAATTTCTCTCTCTCTCTCTCTCTCTCTCTCTCTGTTTCCCTCAGACCTATCCCATGGTTCTGGAATACCGGCCACGCATTGACTTTGGCTGAACCAAGCCTGCAAGAAGAGGACCACACATACACACAAACACACACACACACACACACACATATACATGCAGACGTACTATACACACCGAGTATATAAAACATTAAACAGCCTCTTAAAGTGAAAGTTCACCCAAGTTATTTGTTGAATCTGAGTGTACAGAAGAAGAAATCAGGCAACCGAGTGAAGAAGGACGGCGCAGATTAGAGCGATTGAGGGAAGTCGAGTCGTGTGATGCTGCAGGAGAAGCAGCTGGACCTCCTGAACAGGAACTGGTGGTGTTACACATTATGTTCACAATGCCCAGCCATGCCTACAGAGATGGAGTCTCTGTGTTGCCATGAATGGGATCATGTACAGTTCTGGTTGGTGGAATTGGCTAACAGGATAACGGGGAGATACAGAGAGAGCAGTTATTTTGATGTCTGTATTTGGGGTGGGGGATAGGGCCGCATATTTTTGTCCAAATCCAACCCAAGACAGGAACATATGATAACTCAGAACGACCCAAACCTGACAGGCATTATTTTTTTATTGTGTCCGAACCCAACCCAAGCCCCAGATTTTGCTTGTCCTCCGTGGCTAGGTTACCTTTGCCACCTGAAATAGCTTACGTCAGGGGTGTCAAACCGGTGCCATGGAGGGCCAAGAGGCTGCAGGTTTTCATTCCAACCAAAAACTCCACCAGGTGGTTTCACTGATCACCCTACCTCCAAGCGGAGAGGAGGAACTAATCAGTGAAATCAGCTGGTGGTGTTTTTGGTTGGAATGAAAACCTGCAGCCTCTTGGCCCTCCATGGCACCGGTTTGACACTTGTGGCTTACGTGTTGCCTTCAGCGCCATCACGTAAACTCCAGCACTATACAGCAAGTTGCCCAGATCAAATCGTTTGTCACTAAAATAACGCTGACATGACCAAACCCAACCCAAACCCCAATATAATTTCTAAATTTTTGTCCGAACCCGGACTGACCCATCAGGTCCCGACGGGTCCTGACACACTCAGTGGACTCACCAGAGGCCCCACGATACGTCATTATCACAATACTTAGTCCCAAGGCAGACAGGAGATGTGAGCTTGGAACACCTGAGTGTGTTAGCAAGCAAGCATTTTTAAAAATCATTCAGTGTTTTCTATTATATTTTACAGTTGTGCCAGATGGGGTTGAGGAAGCAACACGTTTTGGTCATCTAGGTATTTTGAAGTAAAAAACTCAGTAAACAGGGAATTCAGTTTCTCCGCCAAACTATGAAAATGACAATTGTTTCTGCTTCTTTTGAATTTTAATGTACACTAGAGGTGAAACACAAGGTACAAGGTAGTTTACAAAGTCATAAGTTAATATTATTTTCAGCAGCGGTTTGCAAGATGGGTCAACTTACATGTTAAGTGAAGAAAACATAGGCAAGTGTCCCTGGCAGATCATTGGCTCCGGTCCACTTAATACACCATGTTGTGCAATAATAATAAAACCCCATGCTAAAACTTTTTATCATACATGTTTGACTGACAGTCTAGCCCATGCTAACACCTTTGCATGTGCTGTATTTAATGACAGTGGGCTCCATGCTAACACTTTAGCATGCACTATTGTTGCACACTCACACATTATTCAAAGTAAGAGTGTGTATAGACAGGTTTATAGCTGAAACAGTTTCAGGTTGGGAGCCACCTTTTCCTCTACTGCATCGTGATTTTTTTTTTTTTATTGCTGTAAATAGTCTGTCATCGCCTACCACCTCTACTTTCTAATGAAACAGGTGAAGCCCAGCGTACTTAAAAGTAGTAGTGCCCTGCTTCCTTAGTGTATTTTATGTAAATTTTACCATTCCGTGACACAAAACTGCTAGACTTAGCTGCGTGTCAAGGTTACTAACTATTTTGCTTTAAAGCTGGTACAAGTTCTCATTTGTTCGCTTTTACGATAATTGTAGTTGCCTCATATCAAAGAGGGAATGGTAGCGTGCCAGCATACAGCTCACTATCATTCAGCACAGTATATGCTAAAATGTTACCATGCAGCATTGGAGCCAACAGTCTACAGGGGGCACAGGCCAATCTCCAGTCCTCTAAAAATCCTTTGTTAAGCTTCTCCTGTCCTTCATCTCCAGCTCTCCTTCATGACTGAGGTGCATTTAAGAGGTAAAATCAATAGGGGATTTGATCTTCACCTGCATCCACCTTTTCAAGTTCAGCGGTTCAGGGAGAGAGAAGCCGGCCTTAATGTTTTCTATACTCGTGTTACCTGCAGTTGCACACACAAACACCCACATGCATGCACATACGCACAATGTGCAGAGAAAGAGAAAGATTTAATGTATTTTTGTACAGCCGATGATGAAATGCATACATTGTTATGGTAAAGAGGTTTTATGCTACATAGAATAATATATGCTATAATATATGATATTTTTAAATGTATGTTCCTGTGCCTAAAAACCTGTTCAGATCAGAAATGAAATACGACCATATCTTCACTTGCCTGTCTAATTCTGTAGATTAAATGTTGATTTTCTACTGTTGATGAGATGATTTGATTTTCACTGTTTTTCTTTAACAAATGAGCTGTTTGTGTTCGGTGTAGCAACTAAACATGTCGGCATCTGCAGTGATATTGTCACATTTGTTTGCTGAACAGCAGCGTAGAGGAAAATAAGAACAATAAGCTAGAATCTGGCATCTGTTGGTTTATTTAGATGTGACACATGACAGCTGCAAACAAGACAGGAAGCTAAGGCTACGTTCACACCAAAGGCTTCCATGTGTATTTCCCACTTGTTCCTCAGTTGTTGTTTTTTTTTTTAGACGACTGGCCAAAACACAATCAGGCTGGCTATCTGAATTTTTTACACAGTAGCATCTTATCCTCCATGTTAACACTGGCTCAGCCACTTTTATGACAGCTGTCTCAGATGGATGACTTAGTGTCATGGCAGTGCTCCCAAACTGTGATTGCTTGAGAAGTGCAGATATGTTGTGCTGTGGTTGTAGCCCAAACGCAGAAATGAATAGATGCATTGTGAACATCTGAATCTGTGTGTCCCGTTGTGTTGCAAGAATCCCTCTGCAATTTTGTCATCTTTAAACGGCTAACAGACACCAGCTGAAACAGAGATCAGGATCTATAACATTTCCACTCACTGTGCAAAGATGCCAAGCCCAGCTGCAGCAAGGTCTTGGAGATGGAGATGGAGATGGCTCAAGATGCCTTTCCACTGCTTAGGTGTTTGCAGTGAAACCTCTGGCGGTGTATGGACGTTAGCTCAGCAGTACCATGGAACGGTCCACATGAAAAAGGGCGCTACTTTGACCATCCTGGAGCATTGATTTGAGAGTGAAAGATCATTCTACTCCTTTCAAGTTCTGTGATCTAGGCCCATTACATGGTCTATGCAGGGCATGCACACTTGACATGCAAGCTGTTTGATTACATAATACACCCATGTAGATCAGCACCCATGGGTCCAGTCCAAGGTTAGACATGCAATGGAAATGGAAATGCAATGTTACACTGGAGAGGGGGATTTAAAAATGGCTACTGCGGGGGAACCTGTGTTTTACATTCTGTCACCACTAGAGAGAATCTCTAACAGATTCTCTTAAAAATCTGCCACCATTGTCACTTGTTTACACAAGAACATGTCAAATTGCATCTTCTTTGTTGGTAGTCACTCTTAACTAGCAATTAATTGCTAGTTAATTTTATGCCCCAATCTGAAACATTGCAGCATTTTTTCAATGTTTGTGTCATGTTGCGAATTTTCGGCTGCACATTTTGAGAACACAAGAGCATGAGGAACAGCCCTTGCATCACCCTCTGCGTTTGCAAAAGCGTGCCTTGCATTCACTAAATGTAACACACCTTAGTTTCAAGTAAGGTTGAGTGCAGGTCACCTGCCTTGGGGTCTGATTTTGTACCACATGTGGTCCAGATCAGAACTAAAAAATGCCACGTCAAAACAGGCCACCATGTGCACTTACTTCTAAAGTTCACCTGTTTCCCTCAATAGTAAACCTGTGATACTCATTTTCAGAATATAAAAGAACCTCTGAGTGAGTTTTTGTCACCTGGGCAACAGTGAATTTTCTTGTCACAACCAAACATTTGCTAAATTTTCTCTGGACATTTCTGTTGATCTTGCAAGAGATATACCATGTGGTATATAAAGTATAAGGGTGTACTGTTAGGGAAACTACACTACTCACAAAAAGTTAGGGATATTTGGCTTTCGGGTGAAATTTACGGAAAATGTAAAAAGTTCACGCTACAGTGATATTATATCATGAAAGTAGGGCATTTAAGTAGAAGCATGCACTGGTGATTTCCTCATCTCAAACAATTTCATGAAACAAAAGCCAACAACAGTGGTGGATATACCACAAAAAAAAATGTCAGTGTTTCTATAACTTGTCATGTGCCCTTGAGCATCAATTACAGCTTGACAACGACGTCTCATGCTGTTCACAAGTCGACTTATTGTCTGCTGAGGCATGGCATCCCACTCTTCCTGAAGGGCGGCCCTCAGGACATTGAGGTTCTGGGGTACAGAGCTCCGAGCCTCTACACGGCGACTCAGCTGATCCCATAGGTTTTCTATGGGATTCAGGTCTGGAGAAAGTGCAGGCCACTCCATCTGAGGTACCCCAGTCTCCAGCAGCCGTTCCCTAATGATACGACCTCGATGAGCTGGAGCATTGTCATCCATGAAGATGAAATTAGGCCTGTGTTGTTCATGCAGGGGCACAATGACTGGATTAATGATGTTATTCAGGTAGCATGGGCTTGTCACTGTACCATTAGGGCAGTTCTGTACTGACTAGACACACCTGCCCACACAGTAACACCACCACCACCAAAGGCTCGTCTGGTGACAACAGTGGCTGATGCATAGTGCTCTCCTTGACGTCTCCAACATCGTTGGCGGCCATCATTTCTGCTCAACATGAATCGGCTTTCATCAGAGAACAGCACTGAGGCCCACTGGTCCCTCGTCCAGCGTAAATGCTCCCTGGCCCATGCAAGACGATGACACCTGTGCCTGGTGGTGTGGTCAGGTACCCTTGCAGGTCGTCTAGCACGCAGACCATGCTGATGTAAACGGTTTCGAATGGTCTGACGTGACACTTGGGTGCCTCTCACCTTCCTTAAACGTGCCTGGAGTTGAGTGGCATTCATCATCCGGTTCCACAGGGCACTGTTCACAATGAAGCGGTCATCAGTGTGGGATGTGGCCAAAGGACGTCCACTTCTATGCCTTTCTGTGACTCTTCCAGTCTCTCTGTATCTCTGTTGCAACCTGCTGATGACACTCTGTGACACTCTAAGCTCAGTGGCCACTTCCGTCTGAGGACATCCTGTTTGAAGCCTCGCAATGGCGAGGTGCTGCTGATCAATTGTTAGGTGTCGTCTTGGTCTCTTGATGTCAAAATGTGAACAGCATGATGAGGAGGACTGTTTAAATACCAATTCTAATTGAACCAGGAAATTTATTGGTCGATTCATGGATCAAACACCTGATGTGAATTTTGCCATTAAGCTCCTTGTTAGAGAACAGCACCTTGTGCAAAAGGTACTGAAACACTGAACAGTTGGACATGTGCATTCAAAAGTTTACAGAAGGTCACATTAAGTTCACCTGTAAATGTAATAATGCATTTTAGGTTCATCCTGAAATTTCACCCGAAAGCCGAATATCCCTAACTTTTTGTGAGTAGTGTATATATGTTCACATATGAACATATATCTGTGACTGTTATTACACTTCAATTATTGCTACACAATCCAGCACACATCCCCAGATAGCACCCACACTTTGGCCTGACATAGGCTGCAGATGTAAGGTTGTGAATTGGCTGAATGTCAGAAAAAGCGTTTAGCCTACATAGGTCTGATGCAGGCATACTCCACTGGAGTTTTACCTCAGAGCCACAACTTTAAAGTGATCTCCAGGCTACACTGGGGGCATCAAAAACTGATGCCTCAGTTTGACATTGTGCTGATGAGAAAACAAGGTATGGGCATGAAAAGAACGTCCTGATGGAGTCATTTCTACTTTTCCAGGGTCCTATCTTCCCCAGATTTATATGGCATGTAATGGGAATATGACAAAGGCTCCTATGCTCCCAGGGTCCTACATTACTGAGTTCTACATATGTGCTCTCTCAGGGTCCTATGTTCCAAGGGTTCTATGTTCCCCAGCTCTACATAATACATAATGGGAACTTGAAAAAGATGTTCCCCAGCCCTGTATTCAGGGAGTTAGGATGAGGGTTAATGTGTGTTAACAGGATATTGAACTGGGGAACATAGGACCCAGGGAGCATAGTTACACTCATTGTTCTAACATTTCAGTAGTGTAACATTGGGTAGACGGAGGGCCAATCAGAGTGTGATACCCCGGTGCTATCAGGGTTTGAATGGTGACATGCAGGAGACAATGAGCACAAAATACAATTTCATAATATGGCATGATAGACATTCACGTGAAAACAGCTTTGGAGACTGTTTTGAACAGATTCCAAAAATATATTTAGGTCTTGATTTCACAAGAAGTTGACTGACTACAGATTTTGTCTTAACTTTCTCTTTGCCTCATTCTCTCCCATGTCCTACCAAGGTTAATGTCAGAATTGCGCAAACAGCTGTTTGGAAAACATCAGATCCTTGGATACATGCTTATTGTGGAGACAACATTGATAATCTGACTTTGTCCAAGCTGAGGTGGTAAGACCAGCAGAAAACAAACAGGAAAAAGCCCCGACAGCATTTGGAGATGGTCAAGAAAGAAACTGCATGGTGTGCCTCCACATAAAAAGTGTCAAGAAGTGAAATATGGCCTGTCCAGTGAATGAATGACGAGAGAGGACGTAAACAGCCAGGAATTTAGGTGATGTCACACACACTTTGTTGTGACAGGAGAAATTACATACAGCAAAGCAGGTGCATCTGATGGCATGCTAGACTCTGTAAGTGTGTCAATGCGTATATGTCTATATATGCACACATTAACTCACACGACTGAGCGTGCACCCACACACACACACAAGCGCCTTCTGACAGTTTTACGTGCTTGTCAGCCTCCCATGCGCATATTTACAACTTCCCTTCACTGAAACATTCCCTCACACACACTCGTCCTTTCAGCTGTTCATCTTGCCCTTGTTGTTGCGTTTTCAGGTCGGTATTATGTAGGCCAGAGGTCCCTGAGGTCTTCTTTTATACAATTCCCAGTGATGCTGACCCATCAACAGAGCAATATGCTGTTGCTATAATATGAAAAGATGAATGGGAGGCAACACAAAATACAACTGCCATCCTGTGATTCTAAGTTTTCAATAGTCTAAAAACAACGAGAGTAGTTGTGAGTGTATACACACACACACACACACACACACACGTATGTGTATGTGTATGTATATAAATATATATACATGTTTGTGTGTGTTGTGTGTGTGTGTGTGTGTGTGTGTGTGTGTGTGTGTGTGTGTGCGTGCGCACTGATTTCATGGAAAAGGGAATAATCTATTATACTGTAAGGACCTGGTAATAGTATGGAAACCAAACAAATGTGAAATGTAACTGTAATTGTAAAACAAGGCTTCCTTACACCAACCTAAACCAGTCACAACTACATGGTGCTTAGTTGACTTGATAGATAATAGTGGAGTTTTTACTTAGTATTGCAGCAGTAGTGTCTCTGTATTTAACTTCATATTTACCAGTGCTAACTACCCAGTAATATACTATCATTTACTATGTACAGTGGTCCCTCGTTAATCGCGGGAGTTACGTTCTAAAAATAACCCGCAATAGGCGAAATCCGCAAAGTAGTCAGCTATATTTTTTACAATTATTCTAGATGTTTTAAGGCTGTAAAACCCCTCACTACACACTTTATACACTTTTCTCAGACAGGCATTAACATTTTCTCACTTTTCTCTCCTGTTTAAACTCTCAAAGTTCAAACCTTCGTAGAAAAATAAGTCCAGTATTATAGTGATCGAAGATTTATGTAAATTCGGCAAGCTGAACGCATTCTGTACTGTACAGGAGACATGGCACAGAGGAGATTGATTGACAATGGTCTACAGTCCCTTAGCCAATCAGGACGCACAACACAATGCACGGGCTCTCCCTTAGCCAATCAGGACGCAGAACACAATGTGCTGTATAAAAAAAAAAAAAAAGCATGCAAAATTGTACTAAAAAAAATCCGCAAAACTGCGAGGCCGCGAAAGGTGAACCGCGTTATAGCGAGGGACAACTGTATTTGCAGGATAAATACTCATTAATTAGGGGACTGTAACAGGAGGAGTTACCAGAATATGTATGGCTCATGATTTTGGTGACATAATGATGGTGAGTGATTTAGGGTTAGGGTTAGGGTTAGATTTATAGTGTAATATGGATTTATCCAAAGAGCCTCAGGTACAACAATTCCTCCAGCCCATCTGAGCTCACAGGTTGTTTGTTCCAACCCTCACATATGACCCAAAGGACCGCTGCTGTGAGCTAAAGTGCTAGCAACTAAAAACACTTGGTAAAGGTTAGGAAAAGGTTATTGTTAAGGTTAGGCAAATGTTTGTTGTAGCTAACATTTGCTAATATTAAAATGAACACTGCTCGCACTTGGATTTGAACTCAGGTCAGCTGAGAGGAAGTCACGTCGACTGACCCATCCAGCACCATGCAAACCTTCTTACATGGTTATATGTTTACACTTTTGGAGTGCTTTTACAAAAACTATCACACTAGATAATTAATTGTCAAATGATGTGATAAAAGGTTTTGTCTGTCTGAAGGAAGATGAAAAACATACAAAAACAATAAAAAGAAGAAATTATTATGACACTCACTATTTCTTTACAAGAAACACTGCTTTATACACTTTATTACATTTTGACATCTGCAAAGACCAAACACATGGATGAATAAAAAAAAACAACAAAGAGTGAGGAGCAACTTGCTTTGGTGAAACAACAAGGGCAAGACAAAGTGGCAACTCGAGAAAGAAGCTCTTGCTCGTTGGTCGTGAGCGACTAACACCAATACCTTCACCACTGATGTTTTAATAGGAATAAGAAAAATGGACATAACAACAGCACAGATCCAGAAAAGCAAGGTGTTGAAGCAAAGTTAAAATATGCATGCTTCCTTACATGTCAGCTTTTCTGAAGGAAGACAAGTGGACCACCGATCTTCAACCCATCAATATTTAAATAAAGACTTTCTAAATATTTAATGGAAAAGTGCCTAGGAAGCCCTTACTTTTTTCAATAAACAGCAACACCAACGCAAATAGCCCCTCTAAAGGGATGCTTCCACATTGTCCTGTAGACATTTTAGTCTCAAAACATCCCTAGGTCTACATTTACAAAATTCATTTAAAAAAATGTCAAACAAACAAACAAACAAAAAAAAACCCAAAAAACATCCAGATTGCAGAAGATATACCCAGCCCCCAGCAGGATCAGACAGATCTTTATAATTGTGATCCTGATGTTTGGCCCTAAAGACTAAAGGGAACTAAATTAATATGTAAAAGTGTGATGTTTGTGTTTAGATGTTCCTTCACAAAACCAAACAGACTTTTTTTTTCCCACAAACTTTCTTTATTTAAAAAGTTTCACATCTCACAAGAGCAGCTGTGTTCAAGCTCAATACAAAATCAAACACTGTATCATCATGTCACAGTTTCTATATAAAGCTCTTTGTGTTTAAAAACCTGTGATGATCCTCAGCTACATTGATTCCACCTCTACAGTTGGATCAGGATCATCTGGATTTCTGATGTCAGAACTCTTATCCTCTGACTTCTGAGTTTTGAACACCTGATGTGGTTCATATCACACCGCTGGGTGGACGTTACCAGTGGTAAACCCTCCCCACAGGTATAGGCAGGTCCTTAGTGCGCCTCCTAGTGGGTCAGAGTCACTTATCATTCATTCCTATCATCAGTCTGTCTTAACCTGTCATAACAGACATGCCATGACGTGAAAAAGAGACCAACAGAGTCAGTCACAGGGGATGTGCTGGGTGGGTCAATCACACACACCTTCACTCCAGAGCCTGAGATCGAGTCCTGACTCAAGCAAGAGTGAATGTTGAGTTAAGTTTTCTAACCGTTAACATGACTGGGCCCTACCTCTTCCTAAACTTAACCATCATGACATTCCCTTTCCTAACCTTAACCATGGCCTCTCCCCAACCTCAACCAAGTAGCCAACTAAAGCTAAGCTAACCAAAGCTAACAAAAGTGGTTAAAGCAAACATTTGATTGGTTAAGGGCAGCTGATGACAGGAATAGATGATAACAGCTTATGAACCACCAGAGGGATTAGCAGGTCCCCACTGGTGTCAGTTCAATGGTGTGATAACAGCCAAAGGTTTTGAAAAATGTAGAAACAACATTAAACTTGATTAAATAATAAACTAATCCAAAATCACAATCTGAATGATCACAATCTGATTTACCTCTTTAGAAAAACCCAATTTTCAGATTTTCTCGGATCCCATCAGAGCCTATAGGTTTTGAAAACGTGGCCCCTGGTGAGAACAACTGTCATGTCAGCCTGGAGCCTGAAAATTCCTCAGGCTCCCCAGAGTCCTTCAACGCTGGTAGCCTGCCAGTCTGCCAGATATAAAAACAGTGTACAGTGATACCAACAGAGATGCCAGCATGGCAGTGATATTTAAGACGGGTCCAAGGCAAACAGAAGCTAGCAGGAGACATGGCTGTGCCTCATCCCAGGAGCTCAAGTGGACTGTCACTGAGAGCCGCCTCCAACTTTCACCCTTGGACAACCATGCCCTATAATATAGAAATATTACCCAGTATTATGTGATTGTATGTACAGCAGTGCACCATGTATCAGTCTAAGAACGGAAAAAGCATGAATAATGGGTTTTATCCAAATATCTGCTGCTTTCACAACGCATTCAGTATTTTTTTGTTTTGTTTTGTTTTGTTTTTGTTTTGTTTTTTTCAATATTGGAGTCAAAACATATTTAATGGAGAATGTGGTTGGATTTGTTCAGCTCATATAAAGCAGTTCTGAGTTACAATAATGAACTGTATTTTGATTGTTTGCAGCAAAATGAACTCATTTAGTGTTGATACTGCTTTGCATGTGATTAGCAGCAGCTCCACCGGTCTGCTGCTGCTTGTGTTTTGTTTTCCACAAAACAACAGTACCAACTGGAAATGGCTGCTTCATATGAACAATATTGGTGTCACTGAGAGATTCTCTGCTTTTTTTCATGGTTAGATTATGAAATCTGGCATAACATTCTCGACTGACGTGGGTTGGGACCTGGCTGTGCAAACAGAGCACTAATTATGAGCCAGTGTGGGCGGGGCCTATTTGCATATTCTTAGAACTGGGCGTTTTTAATGAGGGATACATTAAAGACACAAAGGGATGTTTTTTTTAATGGAAAATGTGTAATAAAGGTGTAATATGGATGAAGAGAGATTATTTTTTAGGGGCTTAATAAATGACCAAGGGACTAACCATATTCACTTACATTTTAAACCATATTCATTTCCTGTTTTAACCTAGTCCAAAGGCAGATATTTTTGCTAGCTGAACAAAAACAAATGCAAATAAAAATAGCGGCATTACTGCACAACCGTATTCGAGGACCATCTGAATGGCACCAGCAACATCAAAATCACAGTGACCAATGTCCTCACAGGTATTACTGCTTTCATAGAGTGGTTACTAATGTGTGTGTATTGACTGAAAATTTTCCATCAATCTACAATTATATAAGGAGTAATAAATAAATAATAATAAAAAAAACATCTCACCCAAAAACTTTTAGTATTCAGACTACTTGCATACTTACAGAATAATAAGGAAGTTGGGAAAACCTTTGTTTCCCCTGTCAAGTATCTTTAATCACAAAAAAATATATGAGAATATCAATGTTTCTTTCTAAAAATGTCATTTTCCCCTTACGGAAAAACAACATAGGTTTTCATGATCATGTTACTGTAGTCTCTCTTAAAGAATGTGAAAACCATGTTTGGCAACATTTTTAGCCTTTATGCTTATGCTGATGGGAAAATCCAAAACATACATACATACATGCATACAGACATAAATAAGATTTGTGAGTAGAGTGTGAGGAGTGAGAGAGTGAGTAGAAAATGACCAAAAAAAAAAGAAGTAATATTTGGGTTAATTGTTCCTTCAAGGTTACAGTCAATTTGATAGTTACATTATCACATATCTATTTTTTGCAGGTGCCAATGCACAACTAAAAGAAAAACAACAACAAAATTCCATTTTTTTTAAATATATCTGAGAGATGTCAAAATGCTTGATTGATGCTGTGTGAGCTGTCTGGATAAGCTCGCTGGATGCTTTTTACAGAGCAGCAACACGACGGCATCTAGTCTGTGTTTACATCCCCTGTTGTTAACCCATTTCGCCTCAGCCCCTTTTATAAATACATCTGACTTTTCTTCACTGGACATCCTCTGATATCAACAGAGGTGTCACCATTCCAGCTTCATGATGCTACCTCACCCTGATATCATCCCTCTGAGAATTAGCACTCAACGCGGATATCAGCGTATCAAAGGTTGGTCCAAGTTAAACAGCAGATGGCAGGGGACGTCCCACAGCCAGCAGGAGGGCGCGCGGTCACTGGGTTGGAGTGAGAGCTGACACTGATTCTGCTGGTGCTAGTGGCAGTCATCACAGTCATGTTGTGCATGTATGCATGTATGACACCTCTGTATCACATGTATGAGCACGGCTAAATATATTAAGATAAATATATTAAGATACTCAGTTTTGTCATGCTGACAAGTGTTTTTATCAGTTCAGTCCCCTCCTAGTGCTTTTGCCTGTTTTAGCTCATGTGCACTGCCTGGTGCAAATCATTCATTCATTTATTTTTCCAAATGTTTGGTTTATAAACCTACCGTAAAATATTCATGTCAGGGGTTTTATAAGTTATGGATGTGACTTACAGTAGTGGCATAGCGACATATACATAGTTGCTAATTTGTTTGAATGAGGTTATCTTGCATTCATTTCAAATGCTATTACAATATGTACCATATGTTCTGGCTTGGAAATATTGTTCATGTCAACATGCATTTGGTCATTACAACTGGAAATTTCATACTTTCCTGAAAACGTATATAGCTGAAATATCCAATGAGTTGGTGAGTCACAAAAGGCATCCTTGCATCAGTTGCACCCTGCTAGTAAATGTAAATAAATCCCAACATAATACAATTTTTTAGCACATGCATGATTTTCTTTAACTACAAACCAAGTCTGTCGTAATTTTTTTTTTTTTTTTTTTTTTTGTTAAATAAGCGGTCTAATAGTGTTGCATTGCCACTTGCTATAGACTTGAGGAATGTGAATGTTACCTTAACTTTAACTTTAGTTTCCTGTTCGGGACAGTTTGATCATAGCGATGGGAATCCACATGCCTTCCTGTATGATGTGAACACAATGTTAGTCACAGCGTTAGACAGGAAAGCTACCTGCATCTATACAATTTTTCAAGTGACTTTGGAAAAAAATAAAAGCAAAGTTTCTTCCTTTTTTTTTTTTTTTTTTAAATGTTATCTAGGGGGAAG
The DNA here is from genome assembly GCF_902150065.1 of Myripristis murdjan. NCBI lineage: Eukaryota > Metazoa > Chordata > Actinopteri > Holocentriformes > Holocentridae > Myripristis > Myripristis murdjan. The sequence continues at coordinate 3,706,199 of NC_043994.1, forward strand.
TGCACTTGAATGGCAGGAGGCTAACAGTTAGCATTTGGAGCATCCAGCCAGTATCCAGCACTCAGTAACAATGAGAGGAAGAGAGCACCACTACTGTCCTACAGAACAGCTGGGGGGGAGGTGAAATATCAACATTTTCAAAATGAGTATCCCTCTAAGTTGAGTTTTTACAATGCGCCTTTATTGCCCAATAAGATGAACAATCCCCATGGGGAAACTGGATTGTTCAGAATACAGCTGAGAAAAATAGAATATCAACAGAAGAATGCAAACAGCTGAGGTAATACAAACCTAATATGCAGATTAGATTTTCAATACTAACAGTTGTACTTAATTAAAGATGGATTACTCGTGAGTATATTAGGCATATTATCAGTGCTAATGCACAGAATCTGTCAGGTGATATTTCAGACACCACTGGTGTGATCAAAAGTTAAATTGTGATGATGCATCTTTGCACTGTGTCCCTGCATTTGAAAAAGTTATCGATTTGTAATTCTTAGTAGGACTATACAAATGTAACCTATCAATCAGATTTCATTTTGAAGTGGAATCTGGTGAAAGATGAAAGAGGGTGACCAACTAGGTCATGCTGGTCAGATGACGTGGGTGTTATTTATAGGCTGAAAATGTAAGTTATTTATATAAGTGACACAACAGGAGAGCAAGACTGTGTGTGTGTGTGTGTGTGTGTGTGGTCAGATGTGTGTCTATGACAGTGTGTTTGCATTTATGGTTTGCATACCTGTGTGCGACTCTGTGACTTCATCTGACGACAGTGTCTGCATGAGCTTCCGCACTTACACTATATGTGTGACTGTGTGTGTGTGTGTGTGTGTGTGTGTGTGTGTGAGAGAGAGAGAGAGAGACCTGTTGTAATATTTACAGTGGCAGCAGATTGCTCCTTGTTGCGTCACCTCCCTTCCATCTGTGATACTGGTCACACGTTGATCTGCACCGCTCTGCAAAGGCACAGCCACTGTCCTTAAAAATGTCTCGTCTAAAGGTCAAAGGTCATGACTAGAGCTTGACTTTAAATGATACTGTATCTTTTAAAGGATTTTTTGTGAAGGGGTGGACATTATGTGATTAAGTAATATCATTGTAGCTGATGTAGCTGATAGGAATCCTAAACAAAAGTCATGCCTCTTGACACTTACATCAATCAGAAAGATATTACTGCTTCAGTTTAGTTAGTCATGTGGTGACTAACTCATGGCTTTATAGGGAAGTGGAGGCCTAACACCTCACTAGATACACTCATTTACCTCAACTCCTCAGTAAAAGAATCAGGAACTTGTTTATCCCCATCACGCTGACATTGCCTTTTTTTTTTTTTTTAAATACATTTATACAATGTATAAGAAGTTAAGTCCCTCCTTGTTTTTATTATTTTGATGCTATGATTTTTTTGTGTGAGTCAGTAAAGAACTATGTCTGCAAACTACATTTCCTTCGCAAGACATTCATTTTTTTTTATGCTAGAAAGGATAGGCCACAGTGTAGGCAGAGACAGTGGACGATATGTAGGGAGATGTGAGGCCGCCTCCACAGGGCAGCACAGAGCATTGAAACTGTTCCAAATAAACAGCAGTCAATGGGACTTTTCCAGAAAGTCAGCTCTTTAAATTATATTTTTTACTGTGCATTAATGAAAATTACCAGATAGTGGTTAAGAAGTGCCATATTTCTATGAGCTCAGATGAAGGAACCCTTATAGTAATATCTAGAGTAATATCTGCAAAATGTATATACTTCGCATTTTCGTTAGTATTTTCCCAAAGCCAGCAGTTGTATTTTAGAACTCCAATATCATTTTTATACCTTTTATCCAAAAATTGGTTTGATGGCTTGATAAAAATGAACTTTCACAGATTTTAAACTTTCTTCACACCAATATTCCATCACCCTGCGAGAGGTTGCCTGCCCACCCCCGAGCAGTCACACTCTGTCCCTCTCACAGAACAGGATGACTACCATTAGCGTGTGAGGTGTAAAGATGGCAACACCCCTGGCCCAGATGGGATCACAGGAAGGCTGCTCAAGAGCTCTGCCTCAGTGCTCTCTCTTGTTCTCCATTCCATTTTTAGTGTGTCACTCCAGACTGCAACTTTCACCACCCTCTGGAGAACCTCTACCATCGTTCCTGTCCCCAAGAAACCCTGCCCTTCTGACCTGAATCACTATAGACTGGCAGCGCTCACCTCAATCACTGCAAAATGCTTAAGAGAAACTGGACCTGAATCCCATCCTCCCAGTTGTTCACCCACAGGTGGTTCGCTACCAGTTTGCTTACAAGGCCAAAAAAAAGGGTGTGAGGATGTTGTGACATGCCTCCATCACGCTCTCCACCTTTAACACCTCCCAGCCGCATCTGATGATCGCCAAACTCCACCATCTCCATGTTCCACCTCTCCTCGTCTGTTGGATCCACGGTTTCTTCAGTGACAGATCCCAGGCACCCAGAGTGGGTGCCACCATGTCCCCCATCATCCTCACCCACACAACCTGCCAGCCCTCGTCAGCACTGCCACCACTCGCAGAGCAACTGAGCACACGAACCCTGCCACCCCCTCAACCCATGCTTTGCCTTCCTCCCCTCTCGCCGCAGACCTAGATTACCTCTCTACAAAAAATACACTTCGTCAAGAGTTCAGCGCCCTCATCTATTACTGCCTGAAATAGCACATTTTAACAGACTGTGTTGATGTGATGTTCTTATATGTTTATACCCTGTTTTAAATGTTATTTTGTGTACAGACTGTAAAGCAAACTGTCCTCTGTAGAGAGCAATAAACAATGAATCTGAATCGTCCACATTAGTTTCCCTAAAAGCAACAGTGTTGTGTTTTGATGATTTGAAATTGTGAAAAATGGCCTTTTCATCAGAAAATACTCCCAGGGGAAACATTTGTTTTACAAAGACAAATAAGCAGTTCTTTAGTTTTTTAATGTGGACGATTTTCTTAGCCACCAAAGCCAAACATTATAAGGCGAGTGTTTCAACTAAAAATTCAACTTTGGGATTTTGATTATATTGTAAAATTGTAAATTGTAGTAAATAGGCCAAACACTGAAATCATCACTGGTTTGGTCCTTTTAGGCTGGCTTTATTTTCAAGAAACCCCATTGGTCCTATGATTTGGCCTTGTAGTGATCAGAAGTTAACTTATTGAGTCAGAGCTTCTCTGTGGCACCACCCGTTCACTCTTAAAGATGAAGGACACTGTGCTTCTTTTGACTTCTGACAGGGTCATTGCTCACTCCATCCGCCTACCTGTCCAACAGATCCCCGTCCCTTTCCAAGACCCAAGCTGCTCTGCATAACCCTTCAGAAGCAGGGGACAAAGTCACTCATTTGTCAGCCTGACGGATCATCACCCAGACGTGTCAGACTCCAAAAACGGCCGCTGAGTGCTGCGTCATGTGCTGAGTCACCCGTCCATGATGTCATCAGCCAATGGTGACCGGTCAACAGCCACTCATTAGCACATTCCAAAAATGGTCACCACAGTCGTCATGGGAAAAGGACACAAGTCATGACGATCATCATCTTATCATCTTTTACTGTCAGTTACATGTGTGTGTGTGTGTGTGTGTGTGTGGAGAGAGAGAGGATTTTTTTAAATGAAAAAAGAAATTGCCTATTTGGATTTTGACTTGATGACAGTCATAACAGCGGTTATTTGAACTGTTACTCATGCAGGTGAGTTTGACGTAGCACATCAGCTATTTTTACCAATAACATTTCACTTCTGGAAGCTGCTGAGTGCAACCACAGCCTTCAGGTGGGCCATTTGGGTACTTTCATTTTAATTGGTAATGTACTTAATATTTATGTATGTATGTACTGTGTACTGGGGCTAGTTCCATATATCTGATGGCCAAGGAATTATGGCTTTATCATATTCCAGGTTAAGTGTTTTATGAGGAAACCAGAGTGTATTTTATTTGTTTGTTTGTTTGTTTGTTTATTTTTACTATTTGTTTTTTAATTTGTCAATAACAGTGATTTAGTATCCAATCAATCAATCACACCCAGATAGAATTCTGTGTCAAAACATGCTGCTGATGATAATGTTGTTTTTGTCCAATCAGTTTGAATCTTCCATATGCGGGGTAGTCTTAAATTTTAATGTACCAACTTGTCATCTCCACATGCACTTGTTCCTCTCCCATTTTCCTCCTTGTTGAGTTTCTTTTTCATTTAGAGTCTGTTTTCCAGTTCACTTGAGCCCTTGATTGCTTTTCCATTCATTCTTTCAGATGCGATGATTAATTCATAAACCCCTTCAGGTAGTTTTATTAGTGCTGCTAGACACCGACTGTGTCCCAGTTCAGGGGCTGCATCCTTGCAGAGCTGTGGTCTGCGTTGGTGTGGCCTGCGGAGGATGGAAGACAAGCGCTGAACCTGCACCCACAAACCAAAATCAGAATGCCCACAGTGCATCTCCAGTTATGTCACAGCAAGTTCCCACGTCTCCACACAACATTAAACACAACACAAAACAAAACAAAAAAAAAGGTCCATAAACAGTGCAATGCACTCTTGCATTAAACAAGTTGAATGATTGTCACAGGAGCGTCTGCATCCCACTGTCATCGTCTGACTCTGATTTATTACAGGATTGACATTGCTGTCATTTCAAATTTCAATACAGCAATGATCCATTTGAGTACACCATTAACTGTGATCAACCTTGCACAGTCCTGGAGGCCCTGAAAACAAGTGACAAATACAATGCACGAAAACATCCAGATGAAAATGTTGTTTACTGTTGTGAAATCTGTTAGCCTCCTGCCCCTGAGGTGGACTTCCCCCCAGCTCCCATTCTTAAAAATATCAAGATAGCACCACCACTGTCCCTCATAACAGCTACGAAAGGAAATAAAATAATAACAGAGATATACATAAAATATATAAAATTGTATACAGTTTTTCAAAATGAGTGAACTATGCCTTATAGTGACTTAAAAAGAAATCCAATTATTTATTATTTAGAGGGCCGAAAGGGCCCTCTAAATAATGTGCTGGGGGGGCCTGTACAGATCATCTTGTCCTGGGCACGAGCAAGACACACAGTGGCTCTGCACCTGCTCATCAGCACACGCAACACATGTATATATAGAACATAAAGTCAAATTGATCAAGTTGTATTCCTGGTCCGAACACACTCACACCCACACACACACACCTATCAGTCAGGAGGATAAATGGTGTCTGGGTGTGTTGCTGACGGCTCGCTTCAGACATCGTGGCGGTGACTCGGCTGTAAGACAATCCCCTCTCCTTCCCGCTGTGCGGTCGCCTCATACAGGCAGACAGACAAATAGCCAGACATATAATGTCAGGGAGGTATTGCTGACATGTAATGGATTACGGTTACCAGGTCCTTGTAAATTGATGCCATTCATTATAACATTACATTAATTTTATGTTTACAGTATTTATAAGTTCTTAAACTGTAATTGGATCACTGCAGCCTACTACATTCTTTCTGTATAATTGTATTGGAGTAAAATGATCACATTTCTGCCATCAAACTACAGTAATCCCATTAAACATAATCTGTTACAGCTCAAACTGTGATCTCATGGCTGCACTGCGTGTGCCCTTCAGTGGATTAGATTAAACAAGTTTCTTTCATCAGATTACATTTGCACAGTTAAATGTAGAATAATTACCTTACTGCATGTTTTTGGTGTTATTGCACTGGGTTAGGGTTACTGTTCTTTAATGGGTGGACAGATGTCCTATCCCACATAGTCTGGTAGAACTAAAGTGCAAGAGGTAAAACTCCCCAAACTGTGGTCTGAAGACTCATTTAAATGAATCAGTGATTCTCTGTATTCAGATTACAGCTATTATGGTAATTATATTACAGCAAAATTGAACTGTGGTAGAGTGTTGGGTTTTATAGATCCCTGACTGGTGCTATGAGTCCACATGGTGGTGAAACATCCTCATCAGTTGCTTTGTGCTCCACTGGGCTGCTGATCCACAACACTGGATTTCTATCTCTCCATTCACTTCCATAAAGGTACAGCTCCGCAAAATAGCACTATTAGCACATAAACAAACACAAATAAAGCACATTATACCAATGCAAAGATAATAAGTCCCTGCATACATTTTTTTTTTTTTTTTTTTTTTACATGTAATTAAAATTATTTGTGAAAGTACTATCAGGTCTTACATGTTTCCTGCAGATGCCATACTGGATCTGCTTTCCAGTTCCAATCGGACAAGAGTTGTTTAATTTCCTAAAAAAAAAAAAAAAACTATCTTATGTGCTAAAAGTGTTACAGTATTGTGGATGAGCAGCCCAGTGAGCACAGAGCAGCTAATAAGGTTATTTCACCACCATGTAGTCTTATACAATGCCCAGCCACTACCAGTTCAATAGGCTTCAAGTTCAATATGGCTTTAAACGTAATGTGTCCCTGACCAGTCCATGCTGACAGACACATGGTGTGCCACCTTACTAAATGGCTCGGGGATGATTGTGTGCCACTGGAGACACATTTATCTGTTAGCAGCTGCAGCCTGGCCCTCACAAAGATAAGCCTGGCACCACTACTGTGTTCACACAGTAGTGGTGTGATATATAGTGTATATAATTTATGTATGTATGTTTTTATGCACACACACACACACACACACACACACACATATATATATATATATATATATATATTATCATTTATCAGTCTTCTTCTCCATTCCTCATGCTGTGAATTTCCCCAGGTGAGGATCAATAAAGTTATCTTCTAATAATAAAATCTTATCTTATTGTTCATTTTTTTTCTTTTCATTGTTTTTTTTTTTTTTTTTTTTTTTTGGAATGGTGGCTTTACAGTTGTCTCATAAGTTCTCTATATATCCTCGTCCAGCTCCACCATGACGGTCCCGGGGAGAATTGGCTGGAGGCCTACATGTGTAATTGCTAATATCCAAGTTACAAAGAGGGAAAGGTAGAACATAGGCTTAGATTGTTTCACTTATAATGTATAAGAATATTCTTATCAGGTATGTTTGTTTCCTAATGTAAGCCTTGTCTTTAGTTTCTACTCCAAAACACCCTGAGTTGCAGCTTGACAAGAGTTAGCTCATTTAACATCAGCAAACTGGGAGCTAGCTAAAAGTCAGCTGGCAAAACAGTGTTATTTTTTCCCCCTCCTGCATTCTGCAAAGACCCGTCCATCCTCTGCCTCTGATTGGTTAACCAGAACACTAACCATTCACTAACCCTAAATAGCTCCATCAATAATTCAATAACCATCTATAATTCTTGGCCCAAACCAACCAAAACCCTAACCTTAACCATTTGGAGAGAAAACTGAATAACATAGTAGACCTGACCCTAACCTTAACTAAGTTTAACTAAACTCAGACCTTAAATAATTCCTAAATTAGGCCCAGACCAATGTAAACCCTAACCTTAGCCATGTCAGAATTAAATAACAGATTCCTGACATAACCTGACCAAACCCTTACCCCGACTCAGACATACAAGGCAGTGAATGTAAAAGTGGATCCCATATAGCACTGTTAGAATGAGGGAGAACTGCTCCTTCTAATTCATTTCCTCAATGATAAATTCCTAATAAACCTACTGTCACCGACTGTTGCAATAGCACTGGGAACCACAGGTTCTCTGATCCACAGAGAACCTTCATCACATGCCCTATCCACCAAACAACCCCATAATCACTACCGACAATACATGTAGCATATCTGGCAGGATAAAGGATCCCAGTTTGTTGCAACATGTAAAGACTAAGGGGATGAGATGATTCCATAAGGCTGGACCAAGTCTGACAGTTCCTGCCACCCTGAACCAGGCACCACAGGCTGCCACATGGTTTCACATTAACTCAGAACCGTTAACGTGTCGAGGCATGTTGTTCATCAGGGCGGTCGCAGATAAGTCATGGACATGGGCCAGTGCCTTTTCTCTTGAAAGCTCTCATTGCAAACCGACCATACTACTAAAATGGAGATGGAGTAGGTGTGAAATAGCAAGTGTATCATTCCTAACACCCAACCTTAACCAACATAACCAATAAAGGCAACGAGTTGAGCCAATCAGAGGCAGAGTAGGGTGGGCCTTATGGGTGGAAAAAAAATGGGGTGGAGTCAATGTTAACATGTGACTGCTTGTGATACTAATAGATAGAATGCCAGTGACTGTGATTACTAGTTAAATACTAGTTACTAACAGTAACTCTAACTCCAGACAGGCATGGTAATGTGCAAATGAAATGTGTTAACAAGAGGGTGATGGCTACGTTAGTTGACCAGATACTGTGGTTAGTGAGCTGACATTATCTAAACATGAAATTCATCAGCTCTATCAGCAGGGAAATGATCAGTTCCCAATCAAAACAGCACAGACATTAACAACTATTTCAATAAAGTAGGCATCTAGGGTTCTGAAAGTCAACTTCCCATTCATATTTGACATAGCAAATGTGATAACTGGCCATAAAATATTAGTTATTCAAGGTACACCGCCAGTTATAATGTTGTTATAAGGTAGCGCTCCTCCAGAAGCCATTATTTACTCTAATTTTAAATTCATTTTTATGAGACTGACTTCATTCCCAATGCTACTGCAGAGGTACTACATTACCCACAACTCTTGAAACAAGTTCCAACAATCAGAGAGCTGTTACCATGGTGATAAAAACAATGTTGAGTGTGTCTGACAGTGAAGTTTTTCATTTGTCATTGCTCGCATGATTTCATTGTCAGATATTCTGTGTTTTTTGGGTTAGGGTTAGCTGAGGAGAGTATCAGCAGGGGTGAGGGTTGAGGGTTAAGGGTTGAATAGCTTATTTTTTTAGCTCTTAAAATACAATATATACAATGAAAAAACACACAGATGGACTAAGACAGCTATTCTGGTATTGACATTAAAAAGCCTTTAATTGGCTAGTTCATAATAGAACAATTAAAATGCCTGCACGTTTCGGCATGTAGCCTTCATCAGGGCAAAATGGCACATTTTGTTGTTCAGTATCAATTTAAGTCATGATCTATCTTGTAGGGGACTGGTGCCATTCAAGTAGTCACATTCATGAAATACATTTTTTTGGTTTTGTTTTGTTTTGTTTTGTTTTGTTTTGTTTTTGAAAAGGTCTATAGGAGAAATGAATTACTTCCAGAATCTGGCTGCAGAAAGAAAGAAAAAGTGGGTGTTCACATTTGCAGATCTATAGGCCAAAGTTGTGCCACAGCCAGCTGCTCTCCCACTGTTGCCCAAGAGCTGAGGACTTCCAATATGGCTGCCCAGGGGTGATTAACATGACATGCAAGCCCCCCATAAAGAGATGAAGTAAATGTCACATCCAATACACTTCTCAATAACTCTCACTGCCATTATGAGTATGCTCCCTATTTGTGCTGTGACAAAAAAAAAGTAGAAATATGCTGTTTACTGTTTCACAAGGACTCACTGCAAAATGATTTAAAGCTGAAAGAGCTGTTCTCTCTTGGTGAGTTGAAACTCTGAATAAAGGACCTTGCAGCAGCAGACTCAATAAGGAGCTGTCCTTGCAAAATTTAAATGGGTTTGGCCTGTGAGCCTGCTGATTTGATATTGGACTGCTGCCTTTTGGAGCGCTTATGTGGAAATTTTTACTTTGTTGTCCTCTGTGCAGTTTTGACTGCACTGTATTTTGGCAATCTACATTAGTTTACCTTGCTTTTTCTTTAGTGCCCTATATTATACCTTGTTACCCTTCTATGTGTCTAATGTACAATATGTTCACTCAGGAAGAAATTCTTTATCTCAGTGGGAATATTCTACTTACAGTATATAAATAAATAAATAAATAAATAATCATCATCTTTTCAAAACAAAACAAAACAAAAAAAAAACCCTGAGAAACTGTGAGGATAATAGCCGCTGTCAGAGACAGATAAAGGTATTAGAGAGGTAGAGCCATTAATGCTTTTAAAAGTTTCTATCTATCTATCTATTGAGAGTTACATTAACACCTTGTTCTCCCAGCCACTGGCATGTTGAGTAACATGTGTGTGTGTGTGTGTGTGTGTGTGTGTTTGTCACAAGGCACAGGTGTATTTCTGGAATAGAAAGATGACATAAAGCTTTGACGCTACGCCTGGTGACATATAGGCATAACTGTGTGTGTGTGTGTGTGTGTGTTCTTGTGTTACAAGTGAGTATGGTCTTAAAGACAGAGAATGGCAACCGTGAAAAAGGAGAAAGGGAGTGTGTGAAAGTGTGAAAGTGAGAAGAGGGCAGGCAACAGAGGACATATAGCCTCTATGTGCTACATGAGAACCCTACAGGATGCTGTGAGTGTGTGTGTGGGTGTGGCTGTGTTTTATGGCAGCAGGTGTGTGACAGCATGTAGTACATATGTGAAATATGCTGTTACTTCAACACCCATGTAACTTTATACATATATAAATTACACACATCAAAAGTAGGTGCTGGACTGTCAAGCAATCATGGAGAAGTTGTAGAGCCTCCAAGCTACGACGTACCCATTCATACGCCTTGATTCAGACTGTTTCAATCCAACATGGATCAAAACAGTCCATCAACCTGATGGAGATCATCAGAACTTGAGTGGAGTAGAACGGACATTGCTCTATTTGCCATGGTCATTTAGATGGTACTGAATAAAATGGCAATTACACTTGTTTATGGCAGCAAGTCAGTAGGGCGTAAAGTGTCACATCTGCTTGAGAACAGTGCAGATACATTGTGTGTTACAGCTTCCAAGAAAAATTAGTAAAACAATTGCAAACATTTGAATGTGTGTGTCCTGCTGTGTTACATGAAGTAAGCATAAAATTAGCAGGACTGAGCTTCTCCTCTTAGCTCCTCTGATGAAGCTCTACAAACTAGCAAACCTAACTTGTCAGCATCATCAGTCAGACTTTCACTTATTATAACTCCTCAAATACTGCTTATTGTCATAGTTTAGCCCAGCTTTAACGGAGAAGGAAAGAGTATGCTGACTTTAAATGGCTAAGGTACCATGGCAACAATACATGTAAAGGTGCCATGCCATTGGTCCGCTGGCCCATTATTACAAAAACCCCAGTAGTCCAAAAAATCCCATTGGACTGAAAGTCCATTAGTCCAATGGCCCATTATCCCAAAAACAAATGGCCAATGCTCTGAAGACCCACTTGTGTGGAAATACACACTGTGGAGCTGTTGGAGCTCAGCGACTGCTGGTGATATGCCCACTTTTGTTTCCCTGCTGAGAAACGCATCCTGTACTGCTTACCCTAACCTTCACCTGAGGAAACTTCTGCCTAAACCTATCTGACCAAAGGACTTTGCCAAAAGGGACATTGTTTGGACCACTGGGGTTATGGAATAATGGGCCTTTGGACCAATTGACTATCCCTCACATAAAAATGGCCCAACAGCATGGGTTGTGGCCCATTTGATTCATTGTGATTTTTGCTGGTTTGCTGTATTACAGTGAGAGTAAATGGGGCTGATTTCTTGGATCTTTTGTTTCATGTCAGGCCTCAAGGCAATAATCTTAGACTGGTGCGAGTAGAGAATTTGACCCGGCATGTAGACATTTAATATCCTGTGTATTAGCTTGTGTGCATTTGTGTGTGTATGTGTATTCTCTGTTGTGCACCTTGAACTGCGTACTGCACTGTGACTTTGTGCGTGCACCTGTGAGTCTTTGTGCATGACCTTGTGTAGGTGCGTGTGTCTCAGGCTGGAATCGAACCCGAGCCGCTGTAAGGACGCAGTCTTGATAAGTGGTACATGCTCTGCCAGGTGAGCCACCGGGGCGCCCACCTGTGCGTACATTTTTCACAACGCTCTCTGCACATTGAGCTGTTTGCCTTGACATATTGCTGCCCGATTATCAGGTTGCAGATCTGTCTCCCACACTATCGTTTGTTGCCATATCACTTTACAAGATCTCAACCTCGGAGTCGTGCATCGACATTCCCGGCACCCGCTGCACAGCCAGCTTCCTCCAGTTACTGTAGCTGTGACTCACAGTGACTGAGAACATTCACAGCTAAATCAACCTTTGACATCAACACTTGTGACCAGAAAGCTGCTGGTTTGAATGCCTGGACTAGCTGAGGAAATCTTGGTGGGAGATGAATGAGTAATACTGTCCCCTCTGCAAAAGAAAGACAGCTCATTTTTTGGAGATTGTCCCATCACCTTAAATCTAGGTAACGTTGTAGAGTGGATGGACTTTTTTTATTAAAAATTTGAAGTGTCTCATCCATGTCGCTCCCACCCACATGCACATTTGGACGTGTGGCTCTAATGCCGATCAGTGGAGGCGCCAGAGATTTTTTCTTGCTGGTGCTGTAGTGGGGCTGAATCATTCAGTGATGGGGCTGATGGATGTACCGTATGGTGGCCTTTAGTTGCACAAAAGCTAGACTCGCAGGATTCAAAAATAGGTTTCAGATATGTTTTTATCAATGCCTCTATTGATTCACAAAACAACAGCGTTTTTTTTTGTTTAATATACAAGTGAATTGCGTCAGCAACATGGGAGACAACCCGGGCTACACAAGAGCATAAACAATAACAGAACTTCCGAGCCAGAGTGCACATCAGTCACACACCAATCCAGCAATCAGCATTAAATGTGTGCTTTTCAACTTAAAAACAATGTCTACTACTATTGATGTTACACTGACAAAGCCAAAAGACAGCCTACATTAAAGTCAAATAAGGAAAACAGCAGATGTGAGGCTTTGTAGGAGTTGTAGGACAAATTGTATGCAATAAACAAAACTATAATTAAAACAAAAACCAAGAATCACCCTTTGGAAGTCCATAAGCAAAACCAGCAGGCTTAACAGCAGTAACCGAGTGACATGTTCTGTCTCTAACCATCTCCTCCACTGCGTTTCAGCACCACTGACAGCGCTATACCTACAACAGGTTATACACACACCCACTTCAGTCAAAGCGCTGTCCATGGTATCAAGTTTTCATTAACCGTACACATTTTACCATTTCACTGCACAAACGCACACTTGCTTGACTTGAGTGTAATATTTTAGGATTTGCAGGAAGCGTGAGCGCAGATTAACATTACATTACAGCGAGACCGCGTGAGCGAGAGTGAGTGATGTTATCACCTTAAGCGACTCACCCCGAACTGACAACAAAAGAAGTGTAGAGTGGATCTGACCGTACACCAGCAGAGTAGAGTTAATAACTAAGCTAGAATTTAAATGTGGTAATTCAATTATTTTCTTGGTGGTGCTACTGTAATCTCTGTTGGTGCTATAGTACCAGCAAGCACCACCGCAGCGCTGCCCATGATGCCGATGCAAACTGGTGCCCTGCAGCTGTAGTAAGCTAAGTTAAATTACCATAGCAAATTTTTATTTATTTTTTTTTTTTTTGAGGGGATTGGTGGTGGGGTTGAAGCGAGCATACATGGCAATGGTACAGGTGTGTGTGCGCAAGGCATGATTAGACTGAGACTGCAACGCTTCTTTGAACTGATTGGTTGTTTAGTTTGTCTGTAACCTATTTTTTCGCAGTGCATTTATTCTGGTCTGGATCCTCTGTGTATAATGGTCATTTGTCAACAAATATGAAGGAAAAAGTGTCACTTGTTGGTCATTTGGTCTGGAACTCCATCCTACTACTTCAGCATACAACATGTTGAGGGATAACATTGCCCTTTTAGTATTGATTAGTAATAAAAGGTTGTTAGTGGCCAACCCTCTCTCCTAAAAATACATTCTCATAAAAATAAACTGTTGCAGGGGAAATGTATTTTGTCACTGTTTACATTTGTTTCTGACGTATCACAAGTATGTGTTTAATCAACGCATTTTGGGTGGCATTTTAGGGTGTTTTGTTACTTTAGCCACCTAAAGTACTTGGTTAAGGTTAGAGAAAGGTTAGCTCTATGCATAGAAACCACTTGGTTATAGTAATGTAACATGCACAACAAATGAACACCACGATTGCTTCACGCTGGACTGGAACTCTGGTCACCTGGTTGAAAGCCAGTTGCTTGACCCATCCACCACCAACTCACCAGCTTCCTTTTGCGGACGTCACACTGAGGCATTACAGTTGCTCTTGTGATACGTTACAAACAAACACAATCACTGCTAAAATACATTCTCCTCATGAGCCTGCAGTTTAGTTGTATGACAAATTAATTTTTTGGAGACACAGTTCAAGCAGTTTATATTACATGACTTGTAAATGTATAAATGGAAATTTAATTATCAGGAGCTCAGTATAGCTGATACAGCCGGGTTTATTTTTAAAACTATTTAAGGTCAGCAACCATGTATGCATCTGCTGTGGAGTGATATTAGGCTTTACACAATCTATCATTGCGCAACCTCCTCTCTCATATTTCATGTATGTTTGACCAGTCTCCCGCACAAAACTGCCAGACATAGCCACATATCACTGAAAATCACTTGCCTAATCATCTCTGTGCTAAAATGATAGCATGAAGCAGTGAGAGAAAGATCTGCTGGGGGTATAGAGATGATTTTGGTGCCTATGTTCTCATCACTTAAGGAGTCTCTACATGCAGTCTACACGTGCACATTCTCACTACTTAGACTCCAACACTCCTTGAAGTCTAGTAGTTTCATGACCAACCCGATCTATGATCAGGCATGTGTATCATCTTCATGAAATAAACTTTTCTTGGAGCTGTAAGACGACATCTACATTTCCAACCATGAACAGGGTCAGTTAACCTCAGCAAGTAGCATGAGGTCAGGTCAAAATTTATCAAGCAATTGCATGAGTGTGAAGCAGGGTGCAGCTGAAAAAGTGCAAAGATGATCTGCAATTAAGTAAGAAAACAGAGGCATTGTTGGTGTTCGCAGCACAAACATAAATCATTCAAATAAGTTGTTATATGGTAACATGCATCATTATTTATCAGTGGATGAAACTTGCCAGTGTGATGCTGCTGTGCTAGAAGTACTGCATGCTGCTTGATGACCTGTTTCCTTTGGTGCCTTTTTAAGACTTTTTTGAACAAATCATCTTCTTCTTATCCACATAAGCATGCCAGGTAAGTGCTATATATCTGGTTTAGTGCAGATGTAATTGCTATTATTAACTAGATGATTCTATGAACTGTTCTACGTGTTCTGAGCATTTTGGAATTAAGATCCCATAAATTCAGATAGGACTACAGTATTTAATGTCTTTTCAGGCCTAATATGTGTAAAACTGACTTTAAGATGTTGCAAACACCATGCAGGCCTGCAGACACCCTGACAGGTTTATATTACATTAAAGACAAAATCTGGAAGTCTTGCTTGATTTAAGTCTTTGGGTGATGCAGACAGCCATGGGGGAAAAAATGAAGGCATTTCATCTCTAAATGGAACATCATTTATTACTTGAGCAAGGCAACTAACCAGACCAATGTGTTTCAACTTTCAGTCTTTTCAGAGTCTGACAAATATATAATCAAAGCTACAAGTCTACATCATATTTATTTATTTATGCATTTACTAATTTATTTATATATATTTATTTATTTATTGGAGTGAAAGTTAGCTAACTGGGAAATTTGCAACAACTTTTCATTCACTCCTGCGTGACCTTCATGATGATGCAAGGTAGCTAAATAGCTAAATAATTGATATGAGGAGACTTTCTTTTTCTTAGCAAGGGTGTGATAATATCAGCTAGGTCCTCTCTTACCTCTTGTCTTTTCCACTGGGCCTCTGTTGACTCAAGAGTCTTTGGCTCCGCCCACTAATCTTTAACTCATCCAATGAGACTGTTTGTTTCCAGAGCAGCGCCACCTCACAGAAATGTTTGAGCAAGTAAAACCCCTAATCCTCCACGTAACAGGTCTCTGGATACCGTGTCATTTCAATTTAAAGCTATAAAATATCAAATTTATCAGAGTCAGGTCATCTTTAATCACCAAGTGCAGTAAATGAAGGGTAATTTGCCAGCGTGTCATTGGGTATACGGTAACATGGCACATGCACACTTAACACAAGGACAACAGGAACTCATGTACTGTGCAAAAGGACAGGGCAAGACATACTATAAACACTGTACATATCACTCTATAAATAGATTCAGCATACGCAAAGGTGCTTCTAATAGCTTTATGATCAACTGCATGTTTCACGTTCACGTGCCAAACTTAAAAAAGTACATGATGACATGACATGATGAATTTAAAGCCATAACCTCTCACACTCTGAAGGAGGTCAAACACTCTCAGGTTCTAAACTTTATTGTCTGTAATGGAAAGCTTGACTGGCAAGGCGGATTAAGTTCTGTGTCTGTTTTGATAAACAGGTTTGTGACAAAGTGCTTTACAGAGCAACAGAGGGCACAGGTATGGGTCTATATGAAGAAAATAGCTAAGTCACTTCTAAATTCTGCATCACCTCTGCATTCCTCTAAAAATATGTCACCTAAAATGTATCAGGCTGTTAATCCTGACTTTCCTCTGCTCTGTCTGGGTCACCTGTTCTGCTCTTGTTTTTGTCTTTGTCCATTTCTGCGCTTTTATTTCCAAATCTCCCTCTCTTATGTGATCAAACTCTTAACTCTCACCCTCTGACCACCAGTTAAATGTAAACATGTTTGCCTCTCTCAGCGTGTCAGTGCATTCACATTAGTTGGATGGCATCCTACTAGTTTGCATTTCAGTGATCTGTATCAAATTTCTATGGAAATTGAATAAAGAATATGAATAAAGACATGACAATAAGAGTAAAACAAGGCAGAGAAAAGATGTCACAAATTAAAACACACACACATGTGTATGTATACTTGTATCTATCTTTCTATCTATCTAGCTATCTATTTAGGTATTTATAGATACATAGTTAGATACACTGTCAGAACAGTAGGAGCTCATTTCTGTCCCCCAAGGTACAGTCTACACAAATTATTGGACATCAAGGTCATTATGTATACCTTCTTCAGAGCCAAAAAGGTAAATTTACAGTATGTTCCCAGGCGGTATGTCTGTACCGTATCCTCTAAACATTGAGCTACAACATCAGGAGAGAGTGTTTGTTAGGTCCAATACAATAAATGAATAAATGAATGAATGAGTAAATTTTTATGTAAATAAATCAATAAATTAGGTACATTTTTAATTGAAGGTAGATTTTAACTTGTGGACTATGTTTGAGTTGCCTTGAAATGCAATCAGTTTTGTAGATTTGTGAATATGAAAAATATGTCATACAATTATCCAGTCAATATTGTAGTTATAATATAGGAACAGTGCTATAAGGTGCTAATAAGCACAGGTTGTGCGATAAGGATAAGGGGAGAGAAGCTGCACCTTAGAGGGTACTGCCCCAGTGTCAAGCTGTGGCACCCCTAAAGGTACAATTATGTGCTTTATTTTCTGAGAGTGTAGATATATAGATATACCACTCTATAAATATGCACTGAACATTGTTTAGTCCTGCCAGTAGCTTTACGATCAATCACGCATGCACCAAATTCGTCCATGATCCATGATGACATCTGAGTTTCTAACCATAAACTCAGAGGTCAAGGTTGAATTGTTCCTGATTTGAAGTTGGCCTGTAGCGAGTCCAGTCAAATCACATCAGATCAAATGTATTTATAAAGCATTTTTATAAGACGGAGTTGTCACAAAATGCTTCAAAGAGAAATACTGGAACCAGAAACAGCAAAGACAAGCACATAATGTGTTTACAGATCGATTGGAGAGGTGAATCCTACATATGATGCAGCATAATTACTGTTATGATCACACACATGTAGCCTCAGCTAGCAATTATTTTTGAATGACAATGGTGACATATTTATAATACTATCTTTCTCTCTATGATATTTATTGCATTTTTCCAAATTGTTCTTTGCCCTTCAGTCAAAAAAATGAAGACTTGACACGAGCTACAAACTGTTTTTTAAGGATTATCTACATGACCTCAAAGGTAAACGGTCTCTCTATCTAATGTCTGCAAGGTTATGTGGGTGGAAATAATGTAGTAATGTTCACCTACTATATTATAACATATTTTTATTGTATCTTCAGCCAAATGCCATGTTCTGTATTTTACTATTTACTTTACAGAGTCTGTCTAACCCTAATTACAATTGAAAGAATTACACAATATCCTTAATGCTATTGCTTTCCCACCAATTTGCAGAACCTAGCTATGATAACGACTTGGTCTATAGTAAAACATGCTGTGGGATATATGGCAGAGGACATAATGAAAAATATGCTCCTATCTTAGACAATAATATATTAATGTTACCCTCATAGTTGTAGAGGTAATTATACTTATACTTTAAACTTATACTTTACCCAAAGAACAATATTGTCTTCTGTTGAATTACGTGGTAAATATCACAGTGAGAAAGAAAACATTCTTTATGTATCACTATTCTCATTCAAAAAAGCCACCACTGCTCATCTATGACATTTTCCATTGCATAGAACCTGGAACTGTGAAAAGGGTCTTTTAATATACTATTTTGTTGGACAGCATGAGCTTTCCACCCCTGACAGGGACGAGTGAATGCCATGAGGCACAACTACACACAGCAACAAGGTGAAATTTTCAACCACTAGGTGGCAGCACAATCTAGATTTTCACAGTAGTTTCATGCCCCTTTAATGTAAACAATCAGGCAAAAATATGGATCAAGTTGGGGTTAGTAGATACTTTCTTTCTTTTATTGCCTATTATTATTATTTTCTGTTGGTGAGGTTCTGTGCTGGTCCTAGGATGGAGATGCTGTAGATAGGAGAGCAGCAGCTGAGAGATGCTGTTTCAGGTGACGTTCAGACTTCAGGGCGCTTTTTGCCAAAACAGCATTATTTCTTATGGAGAGATGCAGCCTGTGCCTGCAGGACAGGCTGCAACACGGATCACTTTTCCCCCCACATGGATTGAGTTGAAAAAAGGGGTCACTGCCTAAATCTCTGCTCTAATTCTGGCAGGCGCTTGTTGCAAAATCAAAACTATTGCAAGGCGGATAGCAGATTTCAGCTGAAAAAATGCTCTGCAGCACTGCCTCACTGCAGGATATTTTGTGCAGATTTGAATATTTTTGGCAAAGTGCCTCTATCCCACCAACAATCTTTTGCAAAAGCGCATTGGTTCCCAATATTTTTTTAACCAAGGCACCCCAAAAAAACTTTGCAATGCATTCAGTAGGGCTAATGTTACATTCAGTTTAATATTTTTAAATCTGTGTAATATCTCTGTTTTATTTGCTTAAGAACGTCATTGTATATGTAATAAAATAAAGTTTATATGAGGCAAACTTTATTGAGAGGAAAAATTATATGTGAGACAAGCAGATTCTGCAGCACCCCTGGACAGCTGTCACAGGACATCAGGATGCTGTGGCACCCACTTTGGGAGCCACTGCAATACAGTACTGTTGGCAGTAAAGGATGTCCTCAATGGTATTATTGCTTTTATAGAGTAGTCACCAACACATGCGCTACCTATTAAGTTATGCAGTGATATGCATACAAATGAAACAAGCAAAACCAGCCTTGTAGCACTTGGCTAACAAACCATACAGATTACAATAAGGCCAAGAGAGCCAGCAGCAAACAGGCCTAAATCTGGACATTTACAAACAAAAGCAAACAGAGACAAATCTTGTTTAAGGCTGCCAAAATCCTAGGTTCGGCCCAGAATACAGGAAATCAAACATATCTAATCAAGCCAACAAAATTGGGCAGGCAAAACGCTCCACTTCTGAAACGCTCCCGGTGGGACTGAAGACATGTAGAGGACAGAACAAAACCATGTCGAGCTGGCCTGCCGTAGGTTCAAGCTGATTACTGAAGATGTTCAGGGCATGAACTGCCTTACCAGCTTCCATGACATGGCCCCGACCCATGACAACATGGGACCATGATTTAGGCCCATTTGGACATGAGGAAGACCAGTGATTATCTGCTGCACCTGTCCTGGGTGAGTTTCACAAAACCCCACACTAACCAGGTCGGAAAGATCTCCTGTGGCTAGTTGGTCAACCAGATCCACAAGATGCTGATGGAGCTCATGGCCCATGAGGTTTGAGTCAACAAACTCATCAACAAGCTGATCCCTGACAGTGTTGCAAGGACACGGAGGAGGCCTGCCTGTCCAGTCCATACCATCTGCATGATGTCTGTGTCCATAAGATCAAGACGCTGAATAAGCCCAAGCTTTAGCTGAGCAGACTAATGGAGCTGCGTGGTGAGGGCAGTGCCTATGGCACTGCAAAAGCACCGGGTGATGGCCAAGGTGGAGAGAGCTGAATGGCTATGAGACACTCTGGAAACATCCTGACAGATTTGAAAAAAAAAAAAAAAAAAGCCTAAATAACGGGGGAGATATTTAAATCATCTCTGACGTCTGCATTATTACAGATTATTAGAAATCACAAAGCCAATGCAAACAGTCAGTTTGGCACAGTCATACAGATGGTTCAGTAGGTCCACTGTACACAGTTAACTCCAGTTAACTCAGTATAAAAGCAATATGATCTGTGTAATTAACTAGATCACATCTTGACAACTGCAGATGAAGGGGGCTGTAAATAGGCGGTAATCTGAGGCAGTAAACAATTCACACTGAGAATATTCAAAGCTTGGTGAATGTCAGCGCTGCGGTCTGAGGCCAGAGACAGGGAGTCAGGACCAGCTGTAGGCCTGCCAAAGACACGGGATCCTACTACTGTTGGAGCACACATACACACACATACTCACACACACACACACAAATTGTCACTGTCGGGGGAAAACCTTGTATGCAAAATGTCACCTCTTCAGAACTAAGGAAAACAAACTCCGAGTTATGAGGTTTTCACATAGCAACAGTGATATTGTAGTCATGGAGGAGGAACTCTGGGAACTGGTTGCAAGACAGCACGTCATTTGGTGTCCGCACACACACACACACACACACACACACACACACACAGGCTCGTGTTGCAGTGTATGGCAGTGAAGTCAGCCACTAAGTGTAACTTACTTCTCACCACGGTGTCAAACAAGTACATTATGACTTAATTTGTTAACAACCACATCCCCTAAGCCATATTACACTGCTATTACCTTTAAGCAGTATTGGTGTGTGCATGTGTGTGTTAGAGAGAAGGGGGCTTCAGGTTAGAGTGGGCTTTGAACCACAGGTGTTTTCATGCTTCTTCTACAGTGCAATTTTATTCCTTCTAAAAGTAGAGTTTTATTTTTCTAACTTGTGAAACGCCATTCAATAATTGATTTTATTATACTTAATAATTGTGACAGCGGATCAAATATGGGTGGACAGTACACTCTTGTGGCAAGAGAAGGAAGTGACAAGTGGTTGGTAGGTAGGCTTGGGTTAGCCAAATGTTCAATGAGACAAAAAGGGGCGGTTTCCCAGACAGGGATTAAGCTGAGTCATATATTAGAATGCCTCTGACCCATTTCAGTTTGCCTTTCAAAGTCTCTAAAGTAAGAGTGTGATCAACAGGCAGACATTCATGTGTGACTGATAAGATATATCATAAATGCTAAATTTATATAATTGGAAATTTTAAATGAATAGCAATGTTGGATGAAATCAGATGCAACCTGAGTTTCAACATGGCTGATAACTCAGGTTTTGTGTAAATCATGAGTAAGAAAACTCTTAAATCTGCATGCATATTTATTGCACAATTTTTTTGTTAGCTTGACACACCATCATAACTAATTTTTGTTTCTATGCCTTTTGTTAAATTAGCCTGTCAACACGATCTTTTTCAATTCCTGAGCATGTGAATGCAACACAGATGTTTCCTGTTCTTAGTACTATACAAAGGTTACATTCCAGATTGCAGTGCTGGCAATCAGACAGTACAATATATATTTACTTTTCATTTAATTGAATGGGGATGCATCATTAGCACAACTGAAATGGCAGGAAATGCATTCTAAACCTTTACACATTTCTATGGAAGTGTAATGCACATGCTTGCCACGTTTTTCTAAAGTAATGAGAAAATGATCTCAGACATCTGAGATAACTGGCTTCTATTTTTAAGTGAATGCATTACATTTCCATTTATCTCTGCCCCCTGTAATATTTAGTGATGACGACCATGCTGGTCAGTACAGACAAACAGACAATAGCTGAAACACACAACGTTATTGTGCATCAAGCAGGTTTATTTTGTGATTTGGAGCAAATTACAATATTGTGAAGAGTTTGAGCTTCTCAGGTTTGTTAAAGCTCATTTGAAGTGCAAGTTTAAAAAATTATTTCATAAAACACTGACATGATCAATAAGAATGACTCGTTAAAAATGTATTGTAAGGCTGTGTTGTGATCAAGTGCACTTTTCATCTGGACAGACTAGGGACGACCACCTGCCCTGTAGGCATTTCATTACCTCTTTTCAACCAGGAAACATTAAGCTGGAACTTTCCTGATCCTTGTGAAGTAAATAAACTTGTAAAAAATAAACAACAGAAAGGCTTTCAATCTTGTTGTGTCTGGCTGATGATTATGAGGCAAGTGGCCATATCCTTCATGCTGTATGACTGTAGCTGCCAGGCTCACTTCAGCTGCCATCTGATCAGTGAAAAGCTAATATGAATCAGATAAGATCTTGTTGTTGTTGTTGTTTTCATTTTGGGCTTGAATACAGTTCATTCACACTGCAAAAAGATATTGTCACAAAAAGGCGTGGTAACAGAGAGATTCTGGCCATAACCGCCTGGCTGTTTTAGCAAAAGCTTGATAGAAAACACTGGACCTAGAAACGTGTGTGTAGGTGAATAGTACTGGCTGAAGTCTTGAAAAATATAAATGACAAAAGCATTAATAGCATTAGGTCACTATTAATGTTCACAATGAGTGTTTTGAAAGATAATCAATGTCAGTCTCTAAAAGACTTTTGATGGGCTGCTCTGTCAAACCAGTCCTTAAAATTTTATTTTGTAGAAGGCAGCCAGAACAATGAATACCTTTCAAAACCATGGCTTTAAAAAGGTCCATACCAGTGACTCTGGATGTTTGACCCATTTCCTACAAGTTCCCACAACAAACGATTTTGCAAATAATATGGGAGTAGTAAGATTTCACAACATATAATCAAAATCCCTCCATTTTTAAATTTGAGCTCGAAAGGTCCTCAAAGTTTAGGGTTAGGGCTAACCTTTACCCTATTTTAGTCAGTAACAAATCCTAACCTTAACCGTGTCAAAGCAAAATCAGTCTCTTCCAACTTGGCTCTAACTTTTAGAGCTGTGTCAGATAAGTCACAAATATGAGTCAGTGCTTTTTCTCCAGGACTTCACCTGACAGGCTGCCCATACTAACAAAACTGGAAATGTGGTAGGTGTGAGGGACTTGAGTGGGTTGTTTCCTAACCTGACCCTAACTATTTTGCTGCTCTTTTCACTGTGAGCAGTGAACGTAATGTGATCACAATGGTTGAAGGGGCAGCCAACTCAGATTTAGAGTTTACACGTCTTGAAAGAGACCCAAGTTCAACTTTTCATCTGAAAACAAGAAGAAGCATGAGACAATAAGGCAAGTATGTTGCACTAGAGGGCGTTAAAGCTTCATGAAAAATATGTAAAGGATGACAGGAAACAAAAATACCTCATCAGGGACATTGATTTGCCAAATTCACTGCATCGAATATCAATTGGCTCAAAAACTTCCAAACCATCTTATATCCACTTCATTCTACTGACAAAGTGAGGCAATGGCTTACTGACAACATTTTCATATTTAGTCAGTATAATAAAATAAAAGTTGTAGTGGAAATATCACCAACATCAGCTACGAAAGAAAAGTGGATCTAACTGTTCCCTGACATAACTTTCGTAAGATTTTTGACATTTTTTGGTGGTCTTTTCTCTCCATAACAAAGTTAAAAACTTGTGCCAAACTTAACGGCTAGTGATAAAAGGAATAGAAGAGAGAATAAAAAGTCAGTTATGAAGTTGTGTACATATAAACTTTGTACCCAAAAAAGCAAGCTTTTGGAAGTCAGCAATAAAACAAATAAATAATTAAAAAATGCATTCCTTGTACACTGGCTTTTTCATACAGGTGTAATGAAAAGGAAGTGTTCACAGAGTGGACCCTTGGACCCCCATGGTCCCTTGGCCCCCAGCCCTGGGTTCCTTCACTTTATTGGGTTGGCTGGGTTGGGTCAGGCTGTCCATAGCAGACAGGATGGAGGAGAAGAGGTGTTCGGTGTGCGTCTCCAGTGCTCTAGACTGCCTCTCAATCAGAAGCAGCGTGTCTCTTAAAACTGAAAGAGAGAGGATACAGAAACTTTACCAAAGAATTAAATCTATTCAGCATGACATTGACGAAGGCTGGATATTGAAGTTAGCCCCAGTTATTTAACCATAACACCAACTCACTGAAGCAACGACCCTAGTGAATTCCTGCCTCTTAACTCAGGGAGGCAGGGAGACCATGCTGAGAGAAGAGGCTGTGGTCAAGGAACAAGTGAACCCACTAGGTGAGGCATCTGAGGCAGAGTAATCTGGGTCAAGACTTATTCAGTGATCAGTGATGAGATTTACTATTACACTACATATAATCATGCAGAGAAATGCACTTAAGCACAATGACAATACAGCACATTTAACAGTTATGTTTAATGAAGAAATGTTTTTAATCATCATTTGAAGCTAAGATTAAAACCACTGTTGATTATGTACGTAATGTGAAACATGAAGGTCATGGAAGAACAGGAAACATCTGTCAATAAAAAAGGGGAACTTAGGGCAGGTGACCATCCTTTCGACATTTGTTCACTAAACAGAGTGTTTTAATCACACCTTTTCATAGACTACATAATCATTACTCTTAGGCGCATTTCTAAGCAGGATTATATCCAGTGTTCTGTCATAGTAAATTACATCTTTGACTGAGAAAAGGTGAAAATGAAGTTAAATACAGGTATGTCCAACTTATACAGATTACATGCACATTTTCTGTTGCATTGACTTTGATAGGCAACGTCAATATCTACAGGAAATCTATACTGAATGTGACGAGAGCCATTTATCTTGAAAGCACTGATCTTGTCAGAGTTATGCATGCATGGTAGCATTCTCCACAGGGGTTCCAGTGTCTCTGCAGTGAGGGCTGCTGTATAGAGTTACCCGAGCCAACCAAAACAGACCTCAGTACAGCAGCACTGACCCAAAGCAGGACCTCAAACATCCAAACAAGCTTATCTCTACAAGCACACAGTGAAACATAAGTCTTCTGTTAAAGCTGAGTGGTCAACTGTGCATGTTGGGTGGCTCCCAACAGCAGGAAGAGGTACAGTAACTGAAAAAAAAAATGAATTTCAACACCCAGAAACCCTGTAAGGCAACATCAATACAGGCTCATGTTTACCAGCCCAGCCTGTCTGTGAGGTTTTATACCAAAAGGGTGAGAGGTAAAAGATCTAATGCTGGTGAGTGCAGCTTTCTCTGCACAAAGCACGAACTCACTACTGTTTAGGGGACAATTTGTATCTTGCAATGAAGTTTTGATTCATCACTGAAAAAGGTTTCCAACCAATGTCCACACCTGACAGCAGAGTCTCTTTTGGGCAAACATTTAGCTTAAGGATATGGATGAAACGGAGCAAGACCAGTCTATGAGCAAGACATGACAAAGAAATTTCTCTCTTTGATAACATTAGAGAAAAGAATTCTCCTTCCTCCTGTCGTGATGTATTTAATGGTCTATAATGCCGCCTCTGCCTCGTTGTAGCAGGTGCATTATTGCGACCTCATCCACCGTCACCATGTTTGTTGTTGTCAGAAACTTTTGACTCTGAGTGGCCCTCTGGTGGATGTACTGCTTAACAACCACAACAACATAAAACATGGCACATGGCAGTATGTGGGCAGTGATGGCTCCATTGTTAGAAATGGACACATTTATTTTCAGACATGAAATGAGCATAAATAAGCCTTTAAGATGATGAGATGGCTGGATTTTACATAAAAATCTTGTGTGCTGCTTAACATCCAAACCATTCAGCCTATGTAATGGAACAAGGAGCTAATGCCACAAAGACAGACACTCTTGTCAAAGACTGAAACTAGACTGTGAGGGGCATCGTCCTGCTGAAACAGAAAAGGGCTGTTTTATGGTGTGGGCTCAGTCCCTTAGTTCCAGTGAAGACAAATCTTAGTGCTACAGCATTTACGTCTAGAAAACTGTCTGCTTCCAACAATTTAGGGAGGCCCCTTGTTTGTTTCAGCATGACAGTGCCCCTGCACCTGAAGCCAGGCTCATAAAGGAATGATTTACCTGAACCCCACCAAACACTATGGGCTGGCTTGAAACTTGTAGTGGAAAGTCTTCCCAGAGGAGTGGAGGACCAACTCCATATTAAGAGCCATGGTTTTGAAATTCAGTGTTCAGCAAGCACATATGGGAGTGGTGTTTGGGACTACACAAACTTTTGGCCATGTAGTGCATCTTTACTGCAATACAGTGCAATGCATGTGCAGCAGAAAGTTGTAGCAGTAATGGATCTTCTCATCTGAAATGAATCAGCAGGCATTCTGTATGTGATGCATGGTTAGATGGTTTAGCTAAGTGTCTTTTTGCTAACCCGTGTACTGTAGTTTAGTGTACATTGTAAAGTACCCAGTACATGATCATGTTAAAGTGGAACCTAAGCCTCTCTAATGAGTTACCCACACCCTAATTTGCAGTGTGGGACAATGAGAGTAAATGAACTGATTTTGTGGCATTAATGTGGCATTTCTATATAGATTTTATGCACACACACACACACACACACACACACACACACACACACACACACACACACACACACACAATTTAATGTATCAATTTAATGTACCAAGTACGACACCCACCCAGTGTTTAGTAGAATTTCTGCACGGATTTTACTAAATCAAACTATATTAAAATTACACATATGAGTATACATCTATTTTGCATATACATATTCTGTTCTACAGATATTTTGTAGAAATATTTAATTACAAATAAAGTCTATACAAAAGTTCAAAAGTGAAAGGTCTATAGCTATAGATTCTATAGATTTTGTGTTCTTTATTTTTTTTTATTACTCTAATAGGGTAGAGAGGTAGGTATACAGGTATAGTGTTGAGAGGTATATTTTGTGTAGTCTACTATTGTTCTTTGCAATGTCTGCACAATCTGTTGCTGGAACACAAGAACTTCCCAATTTGGGATCAATAAAGCACATCCATCCATCCATCCATCTATCTATCTATCTAGCCATCCATCCATCTATCTATCCATCTATCTATCTATCCATCCATCCATCATAACCTAGTGGACAGTAGTGTTTTATTGAACCTAATGTACATTGCAGGGACTGCACAAAATAGCCAGGAACTTGAAACCAACTCGTCAAAATGATGTACGTGTATAAATGTCAATACAATACAAGTGAAAAATGCAGACCACTACACAGATGCAAATGAATTGTCAAACACAGCCCACTATCAGTTAGAACAGAGCCACAAATCAACTCGCAAGTGGTGAGACTCACCTGGAGATGTGCTGTTGATGCAGGCGAGGAGAAGCTCTCCGGTCTGCAGAACAGAAGTGGTCAGGGGCTGATGGTCACTCACTTCCCTCTGAAAACTCTGAAAATTGGAATATGAAATAATGCCAATACAAAACATACTGAGTGTCAACCTAATATTGTATTCAGATAAATGTCACTTTTACAACAGGACAATACATTTCTGTTCACAAGGGCGAGACAAAGAAAGACCAGTTCAGATGAAGCCAAAAAAAATAACTTGCAGCCTGGCACCATCGGTGTCAAGAGTGCAAGACATTGCTACTCAAGTAGAAACATTTTTACTTTGCTGATATTTTACTTAAGCATAAGTACAAGTCCTACTGTAAAAATTTACTTAAATCAGAGTAAAAAGTAGCTCATCTGAAATGCCCTCAGACTACCTGCTACCAAGTTACTTTTAAGAACAATAACTTTGTTAGATACAATCTTTTCCATTCAACTATAGAAGGATGAGAGCACAAAGTTCAAACTAGATTCATTTAAATGAAAATTCAGAAACAGCAAAAGAATGAGCACAAACAAAGTAAACCCATATTACTCTTCTCGTCTCTGGCGATTAACATGTTCAGCGTGAAAGGCTCCACAATTTGTCAATTTCTTCCATTTTCTGAGGGCCTACTCTGAAGTAGATGGGATTTAAAACATAGCACCTATACTTAAGTTAAAGTAAAATTCCTGACTTTAAAAAACACTCAAAAAGTAGTACACAGACAAGATACTTCAAGCTCATACAGCCCTGTCAAGCTATTTTCAAATCAGTATGCTGTGAATGAAAAAGTCAAACATGCTGGAGGGTCATCCTTCAGCTGATTATGAGGGTCATCGCTCACCTGATATTCAGCTAGCGACGCCTTAACACTCTCAATGTCCACAGTGGGTGGAGCCAGCCCTTCAATCCTATCCGAAACAGCATAAAGCCACCGGATGAGCTGCTCCAGGTTTGAACAGAACATCTGGTGGGTGCAAGAGATTCATAGCTGCTTTAGAACATTATGGTTATGCACAATGTACAAGTTATTCAAAGTAAAAAAAAAATCCCTATTACAGCCTCAATGTTTTAAATCTGCAATATCAGAATGAATTTAATATTCTGTTTCGCCCTAAACAGAGTTCAGTATTTTATGCAGATACCTCTTTTTTATTTTAGGTGCCATGTGGTATTTTACTGTAGTGTAATTTAGTGAAAATTTGTGATACTGCCTCATATTATTGCATGTACACTGTGCTGTGCAGCATGAGTGAATCAGTGTTTACAGCAGCTAATCCTACAGAACATTCCCAGGTGACATATCACACCTGCTGGTGGAAACACTGGAGATCCTCTACCTTTGGACAGTTGTGAAAAGCAGATGACATTTCTAAACTCATATAGGTGAAGAATTTACCATTTACATGAGGTCAGCTTGTCTGTAAGCTTTTTCTTGTTGTTAACACAAGTAAGTACACTGGCAAAGTTCGTAGTGGATAGTAGTTGCGCATTATTTAATTTACTAAATCAGCATACACGGCTGAATTGGTGGCTGATTACTTTAAAAGCCAATAACCAACAATTTTTCCAGGCTGTGCTTACTCTTCTCAAGCTCACAGCCAATTCTCCAGGGAGTCCTCTAAGAAGGGACCAGTCGTGATTTCTTTGAGAAGCCCCTACAGTAAGTGAGACTGTGTCAATACCTGGATGTGCTGCATGAGGGATTCAGATTGCTCCTGATCTTCCTGGCTCCTCCTCTGCATGTCGGGCAGGGTCAGGCCACTCAGCTGCTCCACCAAAGCCTCCACCTCCCTGAGACTGGAGCGACTCAGTCCTCCACTGACAGACTCCATCCAGGCTCTAGGACCCTTCCTCTCAGCCTCAGAGGAATCACCATGATGAAGTGCTAATAGGCAGATTTGTTCCACAAATGTTTGTACAGGAATATGTTTTTATTCAATCAAGTAGTCACTTATGGGATATTGTCAGAGGTTCTTATGCTCCAATAACATCTACAGTAGTGCCTCCTGTTAGCATTAGTAGATAGATAGATAGATATACTTTATTGATCCCAACCAGGGAAATTCTGGAACAGGGAATTCTAGTACATTTTCTTTGGCATTATTTTAACAGGAACCACACACCTAGAACTGTCCCCTACAGTTTATTTACAAATGTCCTTCATGACTGAAATCAATAAATGATGAGAGCTTCCACCTAGTCTGTCTTTTTCATTGATAAAACAGGTGGCTCTGGACACACATTGGCTAACTGTGACTCAAACATGGTTAAAAGGTAAAATGCCTACATTTACTGTGGTACTGAGATGTCTCCGGCACACATCCTTCCACATTTTCTTTTCCTTCATCTGTTTCTTGACCATCACCCTCCTGTTCTCTGACTTGCTCTTCCACTTCTTCAGCATCCTGTTTCTCAGGCAGGGTGATGGAAGAGAGGATGGAGGTGGTGCCTGGCTCCAGAGACTCCCAGCTGGCTGTGACAGGCTGGCTCAGTTGGGCTGTCACTTCCCTTACCTGCACCCATGGAAAAAATACTTCAGCTCTTGAGTGAATTCAAGAACTACTCACGCTCATGCTAAAAAAAAAAAAAAAACTTGTGCAAGAGACCATTCAAAATTATATTTATCTCAATGTGTATGAACAAGACGTTTCAGATTCTGATTAAGTCCTGAATATCTTATGTCACATTATGTATTATGTATATTATGTAAATACTGTATATACAGCTAAATACACTACTCACAAAAAGTTAGGGATATTCGGCTTTCGGGTGAAATTTCAGGATGAACCTAAAATGCATTATAACCTTTACAGGTGAACTTAATGTGACCTTCTGTAAACTTTTGAATGCACATGTCCAACTGTTCAATGTTTCAGTACTTTTTGCACAAGTTGCTGTTCTCTAACAAGGAGTTTAACGGCAAAATTCACATCAGGTGTTTGATGCTCCAGCTCATCGAGGTCGCATCATTAGGGAACGGCTGCTGGAGACTGGGGTACCTCAAATGGAGTGGCCTGCACTTTCTCCAGACCTGAATCCCATAGAAAACCTATGGGATCAGCTGAGTCACCGTGTAGAGGCTTGGAGCTCTGTACCCCAGAACCTCAATGTCCTGAGGGCCGCCCTTCAAGAAGAGTGGGATGCCATGCCTCAGCAGACAATAAGTCGACTTGTGAACAGCATGAGACGTCGTTGTCAAGCTGTAATTGATGCTCAAGGGCACATGACAAGTTATTGACACTGACATTTTTTGTTGTGGTATATCCACCACTGTTGTTGGCTTTTGTTTCAAGAAATTGTTTGAGATGAGGAAATCACCAGTGTATGCTTCTACTTAAATGCCCTACTTTCATGATATAATATCACTGTAGCGTGAACTTTTTATATTTTCCATAAATTTCACCCAAAAGCCAAATATCCCTAACTTTTTGTGAGCAGTGTATATATTTAAGTCTTAAACTCAGGATTGGAGGTTGCAGTGTTCTTGGTATGTTGCAATCAACCAGCCATGCTGATTTATATTCTCATAGGTCAGTTGTTCTTGCTTTCATGTTCATTTCAACCGCCATTAGTTGGCATCACAATGAGCATCAGCCCAGACAGTGGATGTGCTTTGGTTTACTTTGTTATGCTGTGCCTTCCAAACAGGAGGAACTGCTGCCTATCAGGTGTCAACATCTGCCTCCTGTATTCCCATAAAACCATGCATTTTTGAGGTGCTTACTGTAACTGGTTCAAATTATGTTCTCAGTCCTGACAGACCAAATAGGCACTGTGTGAAGGAATCTTATGTATTGAGTACAGCACCTGAGTTGAGGTAAATTGTAGTAACTACTGACCTGCCTGGATAGAACCTGCAGCTCTTCCAGCTGGTCCGGGAGCGGACGGAACTCCTCATCCCACTCCACACCACCGACACCTCCAGGCCGGGGAAGAAGTCTGGTGGAGCGGATAAAGGCAGTGGAGGAGGAGGACTGTGATGCATGGTGATGATGGTAGTGACAATCACCTTCATTACGAGTGCCCTTCATTCCACCTCTATCCTTATTGCTGTCCAGACTTTCCAAGGACAAACCAATAGGATCAGTTAAGGAGAGTGAGCTACCCAAAGCCAGGCCATCTGAGGATTTCGAGAGCCCACGGAGGTCACACAACCTATGACCTGCACTAAGAGTTGCCTTTTCTCTGATCTGTCCTGTGCCGCTCAGGGGAAAGTCCAAACCTGATAGGCTGGTGGAGTTGCAAAGGTGGTCAAGTTCAATTCCTGAGTCCTGGAAGCCTGGATCTGTTTGGAGGTTAGATTGATCCTGCAGTTCAGACCCATCCCACTCACTGACAACCCTTCCTGCCCTCAGAGGGTATGTGTAGTCCAAGAGGGCCTGGTACTCTCTGTCTGGGTCCCAGCTTGGAGAACTCCTGTTTGGGGATGGGGGCAAAGACTCAGGGATGGCGCAGGCCCAGTAGTTAGCCTGATTGGGGGACATGGTGTGGAGAGCGGGTGAAAACCGTCTCTTTAAGTAACCTATGGAAGAGCACATAGTTAGGTCTCTCTCCACTTCTCCTGCTCTTCCTCCCTTGCCACCTAACCTGACCTCTGTTCGCTGAGACCTGGAGTAACGTGAGCGGGGAGTGTAAGTAGGAGACAGGAGAGTCGAAGCCAGTCGAGGCCTGAGAGGCGAGGTTAGGGTATGGACCTCCAGGGATGGGCTGGAGAGGCTGTGTCGAGCCACTATGCTACCTAGGTAGGGTGATCCAAAGGTGGGTTCTTCATGGGACAGCCTGCCCATAAGATCTGAGACACCCAGGGATGAACTGAGGTCTTCTCTGCAGGTTGAAGGAGGTGAGGCGTTACCCTGAGAGAGGCCAAGGCTGTCTGAGGTCACCTCTTCTCTTGGTCTGGTCAGGAAGTCCATATTAGCCTGCTGCTGATATCTTTCTGTCCTGCAACCTGTCCAGTGTTTGTCCTTCAAGGAAGGAGATGCATAGAATTAACAAATGATGGCTATTGCTGTGATATAATTCAAACAAAAAAAAATGCAGTTCTATATGAAAACAGTATGCTGCAGTATCAAATAAATTAGCTCCATGAGGTTTTATCTTTTTTCCTATAAGGTTACGGTAGCAACAAACACATTTATTTTATATTCTAAGAGTTCATTCATCTGTCATTCTCCTCACCTTCTCAGGGTGCTCCTGTGGGTGTGTCTTCTTCAAGATAGACGTCTGCTGTTCCACAGAGAACAAAGGTTTCCTCATGACATACTGCCGGTCAGTTAAATACCTGGAGGTGGGTGCCATGGTAACACTTTTTCGTGGACCTCCTCTTTCCCTTTCTTTCTCCATGCTCTCTCTTTCTGTGTCTTTGGTAGACTGGGGTGGGCTTCTGGTGTGTATAAACTGTGGGATCTGTGTCCTCCATCGCCTGCTGCAGTGCTTGGCTTCCATTGGGTGGGAGACACCTGTCAACTGACAGAATAAAATAGTTCAGTTACTACTGGAGAAAAAAGCTTTTGTATTAAAAACAAACATGTTAGGGTTAGCCTGATAAAAGCTCTAACAACCAAAATGTGTTAGGGTTTTGAACATTAAGGCTTTGCTCTCCAAGGTTAGCTCAGTTGTTTCATTCTCATGGGTCATTTTCATTCATGCACCTTGGAGGAGCTGTCATGATGCAGCAGACTGTTTTTTTGTCCAAGGTCCTGTCAACTTCCAGCATCATGCCTCTGGTATAAGGCATGCTGACACCTCATGTGTCCCTGGCAAACACTGTAATAGTACAAGAAAAAGTGCAGCGATCACGTCTGCCGAATAAAAGACTACGTGAAAACATTAAACAAGACATAGAAATATAGAAGATATAGAAGATATTATGTTAAGCTACAATGTGCAACTTTTCACCTTACTGCCCTGTGCTAATGACTTCCCTTCTCTTTGTTAATTGATAACATAAGCCTACACACACCTTGTTTTAATTACACACACACTCTATTTTGCACTTGGACACTTAAAGTTGCTTAGCAAGCGGAATCCCTCTACTTGCTGTCTGAGATCAACAAGCACGGAGCCTGATAACTATCGCATTGGATCCCTGTGGGTGTAATGATATGTTTGCACCTCCTGGCAAACTCACCTTACCGATCTCATTAAGACTGCATGCACAGACTTGCCTGAGCTCACTGGACCAAAGAAGAACACCACTCTTTGTCCACTGGGCCTGCTGACTCACTGGCAGTGTGGGCCACAACTATAGACAGTGTGTCCACTGTGGGTTTAGCCTCACAGCTTTAACTCATGCTTTAACTCAACTCCATGGTTAGACTCCTGCAATGGAGGTGGCAGCATTCAATAAATAATCAATAACCAAAAATGTTGGGAGTAGGTATCGTTTGCACAAAGTACCTTGAGATTCCATGCCAGAAAAACTTCGAGAATCTTGCGCACACTGTTACTTTTTTTGCCCAAAATGCACTGCCCCATAGCACTTTGTTGGTCATGTGAAAAAACACTGAAGGAAAAAAAATCAGTCTTTCTCCCAACTTTGATTTGGTGTTCAACAAATTAATCACTGTCAAATAAATATTGCAAAAGAATACTAGGCCAGGGATAACACTCAAACTATGATAAACTGTTTGCATGCTCTGACAACGGCTGCTAAAATCAAGCCATGACATATGTCTGGAAAAATTGATTAAAATAAAGAATGATAGGGTAGTAGCAAAATGAAGAAATGGCTAAATATTTTATCACAACTGGAATGCTGCTCCTGTCCTAGTTTTCCTTTGTGGCACAGGTGTCAGACCATGTGCACTGGAGGACCGAGAGCAGGCAGGTTTACACTGCAACCAAACACCACACTGAGCCTGTGTTCGCAGTGTGGTGCTACTCATGATTAACACTAAGCCCGACATTAAATGAGTATATAGTCTGTTCCCCCTTAATCACAGATCAATTTTGTGGATGTGAAAAATTCCCCAGTATGTTTTCTGAATGTGTTGGCATACCAGACATATTTGACATTTATAGGACTGGGCAATATCTCACTATTCTATTGATGGCATATATATGGCTTAAGTGTTTTTTAAGACTGCATTACAGTAAAGGGGTTCAGTTTTCTGAACCTATTAGGCAGTTATTGCTTTTTTTATTATTTGCCTGTGCCTGCTTAATCATCATATTCATATTACTAATCTCTGTTTATCAGAAATTTCATGTGTGTTAGTATCTTATGAAATCACCAAGTCATTTATACAATATCATCATTACAATATCATCACAATATCAATATTGCAGTATTCAGTCAAAGACATCATAGTATTTGAATTTGTCTACATCACTCAGCCCTATGATGTACGTTAAAATAAGTGAAATAAGTCAGCCTTACAGAATTATGAATAATATATATAATGTCACTGGATAACAGGAAATGTGAACTTCATCAGCATGATTAGTAATGTGATCTGGTCATTTTATGCACTGAGTGTACTGCATGTATTGTGATTCTGATTTCACCGATCAGCACACCAGAGAGGAGGAACTAAACACTGAAATCACTTCTGCCATTCCTGCCTTGGGGGAACTGTTAGAGTGACACAGAGGGTTGAGCAAGAAGGCTGCTTTCCATCAGCCATCCTTTCACTGCAGCTGCTTGCAACTCATCTTAAAGTTCAAATTTTTCAAATTTTTCATTACCTGTTGCTGCCATTTGGAGCCATAAACACGCACAGTTACCATGTGCAAAACAAATGTGGTGAAAAGGTGATGTAACACATATTTTTAGCAAATTCTGTGTTGTTCAACTCTCTTTTACATTGACCCATAGTAGCAGACCTCTAACAAGCCAATAAGGTAACCCACACCAGAGCCACTGCTGTGACACGGTAGCTTGTGGGGTCTTGTGGGGCCACTTGTCCCCTCTACAGAACTAGGAAGTGTTGGCTGCAAATACTTTGTATAATTCATCCATCATAGTAAGGTTGAGTTCACATTATTCCCCTTTTTTCAACAGCTTTTAACCTGAAACCTGTGAACGTTTATTTTGGAGCGTGCTATTTAGCCCAGCCATGTGTTATTTAATAATAATAATAATAATAATAATAATAATAAATAAATAAATGAATAAATAATAAAACACCTTCTTAGAAAGTGTAAAGACTTGTCTAAAACAAAATACTGCAATAAAAATACAATTAGTCAACAAAAATGTTGTTATTATGTTGTTAAACGCAAAGAAAAGGAATGACTGTTTTAATTTTATTAAGCTTATTTTTTCATTTTTTTTTTGACAAGAATCTATGTTTTCCTACCAAATAAATGCATGCTTATAGGCCAAAAGTGATGTTTAAACATATGTCTGACAAACAAAGGGCGAATTTTCTGTTCAAAGGGTTAAATAAAATATAAATTAATAAATAAATAAAGCCTCTAAGCTCATGGGTTTCACTCAGAAATCCTGGAAGGTGATGCTAGTAAACTGCACATAGCATACTCATGTTTGTACTTGACAATTAGGTTTCGATTTGCTCCCTGCAGGCAGAGAAGTGATCATGTGAGACATAATTTTATGTGGCTAAACAGCAAACTGTATGCAGTCTCGGTTGGTAGGGACGGGGCCCTTTTCTCTCATTCAGCTTTATACCACAGATGTATTTTTACCAAAAAAAAAAAATGCTGAATGCAGCTTTATGGGAAAGAGCAGAGAAAGACTCTGAACCTAAACCTTAAATAGACTTCCCACATGCTAAAATGGAACAAATTATTCACAATGCATGGCAATGATGCACACCTTGCATCAAAAATGTTTACCAACTTGTAAAGGTACAGATGTACAAAATGATAAGGAATGCATAAGTTCTATGCAGCACATTGTTCTACCTCCATCGCTTATTTTCAGGATATGGGACAGTGGACTAACCCTTAACAATATCTTCCCTTGTCTGAATGTGTCTGGTTTCCGTGGTGATGGCCTACAGAGGGTGGTGCTAGACTCAAGCGGGAGTTGTCAATTGAACACTACAACAGAACAAAGGCGGCGACCACGGCACTACACCATTACAATGTTTAGCCTACCTTGCCTCTTTGTTACAATGGCAGAAAATATGATAGCAGGTTTTTATGATCTTAATCCTGTTCATTTCTCCTCTTCACATGCAATATAGCTCAGTTCCAAGGGTGTACTCTGACTTCCACACACAACACTGAATCACATGCCTGCAGAAAGGCTTGAAGATAAGTAGGTACATGTGTAAAACCTCTAAGTATTAGTGAGAGGCTAAAGGGCAAATATACGGTGGAAATCTGAGCCCTGCCACTTTCACCTGGTTCTCCAGTGTTCAACAGCTGCGGCAGTGTTGTAAGACAATGTGCAACCCTTACAATACAACAGCTCAAAGGATTTCATTACCACTGTACAACCCAACCTATTGCACTTGTAGCATTTATAAACTAATATGGTTACAGTGTGAAGCAAACTATATCACTAAATTCCCCTGGTCAAGCAATCATAAAGCTATCATACTGCTCACAAGCACACGGAGAGCTGCCAATCGCAAGATCTGTATTTGAGACTTTGCTCAATTGAACAACCTAATGCATATGGCAAACATGAGGGACACTGGTCAGTGTGGGACTGTGTATCTGGTGCTGTGAGGAACCATAGCAACAAGTAGTGACACCAAACAGAAATGACCTGGGGCAAAGCAAGGTGCCATTGTAGTGGGGCAGAGTCAGGATCACTGGACAGTCAGCTGAAGGATGTTGTTCTGAAAGAGCCTCTAAAGGACAAAAGGCATGGCTTCCAAATGTCTGTGGCAGGAGGTTAAGACGCTGAATGGAACATGTAAACAATGGAACCTTACAAAAACAACTACACTATTACAAAGTCACATTAAAAATATGGCAATTTAATGTGCTCTTACTTACAGACATACGTATATACCTGCAAGAATACAGCTTAGGACATTTTAAAAATTACAACGATCTTCTGGTAAATTCGGCATACATATGATCTATCAAGCAGCACTGCATTTTTATAAACTTTGGATTTGAATGAATGGGTCACAGTGAAAGCGAGCTAGGCTATCGCCCACCACTGAACAACTAGTCGGAAAGTGAATCAACTATGAAAAATGCTTTATAATAAAGAAATGTATGCAGCTCGGTGTATTGTCTGTATGCCGAATGGAAGAGTGGGCTATTGTAATTCTGAATTCAATTTAAAACATGTTTCACCGTGTATATATCTCTGACAATAAGGAAGGATATATCAAATCGACAGATATTTGGATGAATTCTGGCGTACAGTTTTATACATACAAGAGGAAGTGCATGCCTCGTCCTTCACAAAATGCAGAAATGAAAGCCACTACACATTACTCATCTAGACGAAAACATGTCAGAAACCTGTGTTCCAGACACTTTAAGAAAATAAATATCCTACTCAGAGATGTAGGCTAACGATACAGTAGCTTTCTGGCTAATTTTCTCCAGTCTCTTTGACTAACTAACCCCAGCAAGGTTTTTAAACACTGACCCGGACTCAGAACGATACAAGTACAAATCATAACCACTCACCCCATTTAGCACAATAATGATGTAAAGCTGCGATTTGTCCAGTTGCTACGACGTTATCTTTGAGGCAACATTGTTTCTGTAGCCTCCCTCCTCCCAAAAAAATTCTGCTGCTTTCAAATGTTTCACATAAAATCGGATTTCCTCCCTCTTGAAAGGTTTTACATGATTCTGTAATACCCGTTTACTTTGGTTGGGAAAATAAAATGGACCCTGTTATAAAAAAATGTAAAGCCACAAAACTCCATTTTCACAGTAGTAATTATTTACCACTTTTTGTGTGGAGTGCCAAATTCACATTGTTTCTGACGGCACAAGAAGGCAGCACAACAGGCACCGGAGTTCATAAAAAACATGAGTAAAACGGAAGTCTCTTTACTCCCCTCTAGTGGACACAGAAAGAAGTGCATATATCTTCTATACAGTTCCACGTTCGGTTCTTGATGGAAACAATGTAGCGATCTTGTGTATCATTTTTACATATAGATACATTTACAGTTCCAACAGTTTGGAACATTTCAGGATGCTTTATCCATTTACATGTTGCAACAGTCTATTATGGAATAATGGAAGTCAGTGAAGAAACTTGTGAAGAAGAAACAGGGAAGAAACTACTTTGCATATAATGAAAAAAATGAATAAATAATGAATAATGAACAAAACATGAATCCATCAGTTGACTTGCAGATATAATAATCTTGCTTTTTATTGATCAAGACATTCAGACTTTTGTACAAGATGGAATGACCTGGCATGACCAGCATTCACTCACATAAAACAAAACATCACCAATGTGCAAAATATGTCTTCCAACAAATATGAGTGATCGCTGTTGAGATTTAACTAAAACAAAATAATTTACAGTGTGACTGGGTAATGCTCTGTCTGACTCCTCTGAAGCAGTCAAGATGCACTTTAAGTTACTCACAAGATAAAGTGGCATTAAGGGAAATAATGGCAAACTACAACTGCTTTTGCTTTATAACCATTTAATTTATAAGATAACGTCCTAATATTTATGCTAACACAATCAAATAGGTAGGACAAAGGTGTTGAAGCTGTTACACCTCTAAAATATTTTCCTGTATGGTAAATATGTATCACAATGAGCAGCAGTCTGTACTTCTGTTAATGTGGATGCAGCATGTCACGCACCCGCCCTGTCACCTTAACCACCGACAAACCCATCTCCGCCATGCAGCAGCGATCAAGCAGACACATAGACAATCAACTAGAAGTCTATACAGCGGCCCTTCCTCTCCCAGTCTCCATAGCGTGTGGGCTCCGGACCCCTGGGGCCCCCTTTCTCCTTAGTTTCAGGGTTCACATCATCAGGGAATTCTAAAGGGACAG
This sequence comes from Myripristis murdjan, assembly GCF_902150065.1. Classification (NCBI taxonomy): domain Eukaryota; kingdom Metazoa; phylum Chordata; class Actinopteri; order Holocentriformes; family Holocentridae; genus Myripristis; species Myripristis murdjan. The sequence goes on from NC_043994.1 coordinate 3,745,658, forward strand.
AGAGGAAATATTTCACTTACAAGGAGTTTCACCTGTGCCATAAGCCCCCTAAACAGTCTTGGAGTTGCATCAATTAGCTTTGACTGGAAAGCTGAGACTCTTGTGGATTCAATGAGCCACATTTGATTCATGTGTGATGTTAGCCCCGATAGCAGCCATTTCACTGCAGTCAGAGCATTTTTTCAAACTTGACATCACTGTATAAAATGACCTATAGTGACCTCAAGGATGTTCACAGCCTCATGAAACTTTACAGCCACAAATTAGAGACCGAGGCTGTTCAGAGGATGATTTTTTCTGTGGTGTTCCTCAAGGTCTTGGTATCCTAATGTGGCATTTTGAAGGGATTTTTGACCATTTTTGTTTATTTTCAAGTGGTCAAACATGTTTTAAACCAAATCTGTGTAACAAATGCTATCAACATAAAAATCGCTGCAACAACTTATGACACATAATGGATTATGGCAACAGCTATCAAAGGCTCCTATCATAATGCTGTACCCATTATAAACTCTAATAAATAAATAAATAAATAAATAAATAAATAAATAGGCACATAACCAAGACACAATATTTATTACAGATTTATGACTGGCATAACTTGCTGGGCTGCATCTCAAATTAATCTTCAGGTTCCCAACTCTCAGATAATGTTGACCTCTTCTATTTGGCTTCTATTGTTAACCCTTTATTTCCCCCTGAAGATCTCCTGCCCCCCTGATACTGGTTGTCTAGAAGGTCCCTTCACTCAGCTGATTCTAATAAAACATTATGATCAGATTCCACCCTTGCATATCCATGCAAAAGGAAGCATGAATGCATTCAGTGTTAGTTTTAATTATCATCATTGTGGGTTTCAGTGTCCCACAATAGTCTAAATGCTGTTTCAGACACTTCTGGGGGAACACTGACTACTTCTAATGGGAATATATACAGATTATTGGTGCTGCAGTCCAAAAATATCAGTACCCATATTAGCGAATCATCTTGTAAACTAAAATAAATGCCAAGCAGATAACATTCCCCCCTTTTGTCACTTTGTTGTCAGACTGTCCCTCAACAACCCGGTATTCATTAAGCTTTCTCACTTTCCAAGACGTCCTTGCTCTTCTCCTCGGTCATGTCAAAGCGGCCCTGCGGGGTCTTAGCTTTCCTCAGCGGCTCCTGGTCCTTCGCGGCCCCGCTGGCCGTCCGGGCACATCCTGCAACAAGACAGCAACCGTGGTGAGCAGGCAGAATGCACATAGAGCAACACAACTCAAGCATACTGGCTAGCTACTGTGGTTAAAAAAAATACAAAATAATTACCAATTGTTTTCAATAGGTTTGGCATCAACCACCTTAAAAATCCCATAACAACTCTAATATGTTTGTAGATGGTGGAAATACTACTGATGTTAGTATAGCTTATTAAAAATGTATGAAAAATAAAATAAAAGTGAAGCTGTCATGGATGTTTCGACAAACACATCAGGGTTGGTTTGGGTCTTCTGAGACACACAGTTGCAAAGCAATTGAAATTATTTTGTAAATATTAGACTCTGTTATGAATATTTGTAAAACTAACTAACTGACAACCCAAATACATAACTAAGAGTAGAAAGTGGGGATGTCTTGGGGCTGAACCACATCACAGCTGGTCTGACACTGGTGAATGACACAGTGGGGCCGCTTTTGATGCGTTCAAGGGCGAATATTTGTCTCAATAGCGAACGTCCAATATAAAACTAACTTCACTCAGCATGGAGAGAACTTCACACGAAACTTCAACCAAAAAAGACTCTTTAATGATACCATGTTATTGGCAAAAGTAAATGCAGGAAGGAACAGTGTCTAAATCTTACCACTCACTATGAGCTCACCCATCAATTCGGCATACATCAACACACCAGAAAAACACTCATTTAATCCAAATTTCAATTTATAGCACTGACTTCCGGAGGTCGCGACGACAGATAGTAACATCTGCCGACCAACAAAGTGATGTCAAAAATGTCAGATTTTTGAATGGGATTCGGCGGGTGTTTAGGGAACTGAACGCAGAGCTGCTGCAGCAGACACACTGACCTGTAAAGAGAGAGTCGCCGAGGAGCCGCTTGGGCGCGAAGTGTTTGGCTGTGGAAGCACACAACCGCAGAAGAGACATGCCGCTTGTTTTTAACAGAACTACCAAACAACGTGACTTTGTTTCAAGTGTGTGCGGACAGTTACACAATGTTGTTGTTACCGTGTTTTGTCCAGCTTTAATGACGCCTTTGACGTCATCACCTAGCGACAAAGTCCGGTGTAATGCTCAATTATGTCCACAAGATGGAGACAAAATGCAAGGTTTGAGATATGTGGGTTCCCACGAGGTAAAACATGTGCATGAGTCCCAAAACAATGAATTATTATTATTATTATTATTATTATTATTATTGTTGTTGTTGTTGTTGTTGTTGTTGTTGTTGTTTTTGCTATTATTATTATTATTATTATTATTATTATTATTATTATTATTACTATTATTACTATTATCAAAATTATTGGTGGTAGTAGTAGTAGTAAAAGCACCGGTTTTGGGATTTTATCCTTAAAAGACCATATTCTTATATAACTTTTATCAACACTCACTGTGATATAAATATATACTATGTATTTAAGTCAGGTATTTACGTGAGTATTTAAGTGAGCTTACCCTCCACCGTGTGGTATGGTCATCAAGTCAAATTTTTCATTTCTTTTGTATGCAGTTTGAAATCCATGGACTTTTTCCCCTCCACTAAGCCATACAACACTGTGCATTCTGCTCCTACAAGCCTCTGCTGGAATGAATGAATGGCTGTGGTAGCCTCTTCAAGGCAAAGCAATTGAATTTACCGGCCCACTGTAATCGCATTCCAGGCAACATTCCAAAATTAATAGGGAATTATTTTCTGCAATATTCGCTAGACATGTTGATTTATTGCAAATTAAACACTTCGGGAACTTGAGTAATGTGTTTTGTGTTGCTCCCATCTGATGAATAAGAAATGAACATGGCTCAGAGAGAATTATGGGTCAGCAGGAGCTCCAAAGAAGCTGCATTCAAACACCCAGCCTTTTTCACAATAGACTATATGTGTGGGAACATATATATCTGCTGTGTGGATATATCTCAGTATATGACATGAGGGACACTGAGCAGTGTTTGGACATTGCAATGTACATAACCCATAATATGAATCCATTTAACCTCACATGGCAGCAGCAAAAACCACGACAGCTCATTGTCCTGGAAATGAGCTCAGTATTTAGAGAAAAAGCACAGGAGCTGTTTGGAGACGCCCAGGAAAAGATCCTGAAACTGCGCCGCAAATATGGAGAGGAACTGTGGGCAGATGTCAGCCGTTTGCGCAACGTTACTTACCTTTATCAGCTCCTGTGACCACTTTTCTTTCTGGAGGGCGAGAAAAAAAAATGTGTGTGTGTGTGTGTGTGTGTGTGTGTGTGTGTGTGTGTGTGTGTGTGTGTGTGCATCTTCGTCCAAAGGAATTTCAGGAGGTTTTCCAGCGTAGCCCCACTCCAGTGCCTCGCTGCAGATATTTCTGAGTGGATGATGAAATTCTCCTTCACATTCCTCTTCAGCCTTTTGGATAGAAGTCCTGGACAGCGTCACGTCTCACACAGACACACACAGACACACACAGACACACACACACACACACACACACACACACACACATACACACACTAACAGCTGGCTCAGCATGCCGTTCACATTCACACACAGAAAAATCCATGGCAAAAAAATCCATTTTCACGTGTACTTCAGAATAGATTCATACATGTCGATAACATTTGTTTGAAAATATATTTTGAAATTGTATATTAGAAATAGCTGAAGATATGCAGTTTGTTGTGAAAGAGAACATCAGTTGACAGTGTTATTTGCACTGGCCAGAATGTATTTTGGGATATACCTGCTAGATAAATGTATTTTAATAAAAACACCTAAGAATAAAATTTACTCCTGCTAGCCAAAATATGATGCAGTTTGAATTAATGTCATCTAATATTATCAGGGAATGATGCATTTTGAAACATGTCTTTAAATATATTCTGAAGAACAGGTGAAATTATTTGGGGTTTTTCATTAAGGGCATGCTAACATGCCTGTAAAGACATGCAAAGAAATGCAAAAGCATGCGCATGCTCTCACACACACACACACACACACACACACACACACACACACACACACACACACACACACTTTTCTTGGCAACCCTCTGGTCCTAAACAGCTAACCTGTGGACTCCTGACAGTCACAAACCCTCTTCCTCTTCCTCTAGAAACTTGTTCAGATTTATTAGTCATAATTCTCAAAAGACAACTAATCATAAAAACTAACACACACCAGTCCAAGACTGCGGGCTTAAATGTCATTTACACACATTCACTCTCACTCTGTCTCACACACAAACAAATGTAGCAAAATTCCTTCTGGTCTAATTAATATGGCAGATTATAAATGCATACAAAGGAATGAATAATAACTTCTGTCTTAATAGTTTTCTGTGTTGGTTTGTTGGTTTCAGCCTGACAGGCCAGACACATTTTGCTTTTAGTTCAAGTTGTAGTTACACAGTGGAAAACATCACCACCAGTTTCTGAGGAGTTAAACTATAGATGGAGTCTATAGGAGCCCACTGATGTGAGAAACGTGTTCAAATGTGCTTTAAGATATTTTTTGTGTGTGTCATAGCCACATAAACCTTATTAAATGTAGCCACAAATATAGAATTTATTTCCAGTTCTAACTATTTGGAAAATATGTTTGTGGAGAACTTTTTTTTGTTGTTGCTGTTTAAAGTTCTTTGAAGATCCATTCCATCAGCACCTCAAAGAACTTTTTTGATGGGCCTTTGAAGCACTTATTTTTATTTTTATTTTTTTGCTTTAAAGACCTGCGGTCTGAAATGTTCCTTGTGGAATCAGATATGGTACTCCTTCAGAACCTGTATTTTCACTTTCAGTTCATACCTTCATTTTTCCTTTAACAGATGAGACATAACTGCTATTCCTCAAAGATCTGTTTTTATGGCTCTTTGAAGCACCTTTGAACCATTTAGACAAATGGTTATTTGAAGAACTGTGATGTGAAAGATCCTTTGGGGAACCAGAAAAGCTTCTCCTGTGGCATCACTCTGAAGAGTCATTTTCCATTCCAGCTGCCACCTTTATTTTTCTGTGTGCAGTGGGTGATATAGGGAATAAATAAACTCAATGTGTGTTGCCCTTAAAGCTGTTAAAAGCCTGTGTAAATCATCATGTGGAACCAGGTGTATTAAGGTAAGGTAGATAGGTCAAAGCATACAAAGGTACTAAAACAACTTGAAGTGCTATCTTATTTTTCATCTGAGTAAAAAGTCCATTAACAATACAGATAAACATCAAAAGACTCTGTGATGGCAAAGATGAACAGACGTTTTTCTTTTCTTTTTTGTCAGACATATGAAAATATGCTGTTTGTGAAACCTCACGTCCCTCACAGGTGGCCTATAATACAATAAAAGTCCCTCATGCCAGGCACGCCATCACCCGGGTCCTCTGGAGTCACTTTTCCAAAGTTTCTCTGTGCTTTTATGGAGTAAATCGTCCCTTGTGAAAGGTTTCCAAAAGACCAGATGGAAAAGTCTGGTCTCTCCGAAGGCTGAAACAGGGGTCCCGAAGCTTTTTCATGTCCCGGCCCCCCGGATAGGCCCACATCAGCTGAAGAAGAGCTGTCCTGAGGAGCCCGATGTGAGAGCTTGTTGTTAGATATGACTGGGAGCTAGATAACTGTCTATACTCATGTACATTTCCCCATCGTGTTAGCCTCTAGTGAGTGAAGTAACCGTGACATTAAACAAGTCTACATTTGTGCTGCATGTGGACCCCTAGAGCCCCCCGCCCCTCCCACAGGACCCCTGGTCTGGCCCTCTAAGCTCAAGTCCTGCAGCAGAGAAAGTGCACAAGTGGAGCGTGGAGCGCGTGTACGCGGCGCGCGTGCGCCCCTCCTAGTCGCAGGCGGACACGCTGCTGATCTTGGCGGTGTTCTCCGTCCACGGCTGCAGGTTCTGCAGGGCGAACAGGGAGCTGTTGTGGAGGCACAGCGGGTCCGGCGTCACCGGCTGGTTGATGGTTTTCTGGAAGGCCTCCTGTTGCAGCTGCATGAGGATCCGGTTGGCCTGCTGCCGCTCCGCCTCCCGCTCCTCCGCCGTCTGCCGCCTGCAGCGCCGGACACCGGCGGGGAAGGAACCGGAGAAACATCGCGTTTAACTGGCAAGGTTCCCGAAACATCGGGGGGGAATTCTTGTGCCTTGTAATATTCCTACTGGGACCTCTGACTGAGTTTCCAATGATAATCCTGTAATATTTCTATAACATTTCTAAGGAACAGTGATTTTTAGTGTGTCTATTGTACTCCATGGTATTTATAATGTTTCATGGTATTTTTACATTTTATATGCTACACTCTATCACTAGAATATTCTTGCAATATTTTGTAATATATTTATTGGCTTTATGGAACATTTTTATTATTCCATTATGCATGTGTGTGTGTGTGTGTGTGTGTGTGTGTGTGTGTGTGTGTGTGTGTATATATATATATATATATATATATATATATATATATATATATAATTCTTAAAACAAACAAACAGACAAAAAAAATAATAATAATAATCACCTAAATAAAACAGTATCAGTGGAATTTTTGGAATAATAAAAATGTTGATTAAAGCCAATAAATATATTGCATAATAACTACATGATTATATCTTCATATTGCAGGTAGTCATATTTGCAGGTATCAAGCCATGCTGTAACCTAATAAATGTGACAAAGATTTATATTGAAGAAAATAGCCAATGAAATGTCTGCCATGGAAAAGCAGTCAAATATTGCGACGATATTCACCAGTTATTAGTATCTTCATTTCCAGCTGCAGAATATAAAACAATGCACTTCGCGACAGAGATCATTTCGTTTTAACCGATTATTCGTTCATTTCTTAGCTGGTGCGCATGCACATTGTCTGCACAGAAGCTGATTTACGTCTAAGTAAGAATTTGTAAAGTGTTCACAGTTCACAAATTCACAATAATAGGCCTACATAATGTAACTTAAGCTAGGATATAAAAGCGAGAAGGCAGGTTGTTTGAAAAGGCCCGCGTTGCTCGTCATCACAGTTTCAAACTGCTTGAGGCTTCATTCAAGAACACAGCTTCTAATAAAATGTTACGCAGAAAAATACCAAAAAAGTCAACATCGAATCTTGTGATAGATAAATGCGGATAGGCAAATGGAGAAGAATTTTAAAAATAATAATAATAACTAGAGTTTTGAAGGCAGCTTTAGTTAATTAGTAATTTAGTTAAATTGGTTAATTAGTAATTAGTTAGTTAATTAATAATAAAATAGGCTTATAATAATACTATAGACCTACTAAACACTAAGACCTATTTTAATTAAAATACTATGTATATTTCTTCGACCTCATTTAACTCAATGCTCAGTGCTTTTTTTCAGTGAATAACCTACTCTTCAAATGTGGACTTAAGTTAACAAGAAAACACTTCAACCTCCCATTCCTTTTAAGCTATATGAATCCTAACATAAATCTACTTAATCACCACTCATCTAGAGAGTAAAATTAAAGGGGTTTATGCTTTATTGTGCATACAAGCTACAGGACTGTCTTTTGCTCTTATAAAATATTTTTTATCTGCTGCAAAGGAAACTCAAAGGGTGTCTCTTTTCGCTTGGTTCATGACTTGAGAGCAGAAACCCAATACATTCCCATTTGATGAAATTTTGCCCTGAAGATTGTTATTGTTCATTACAATCATGAATTAGAAGTATTTTTAAGTTTTGCTGCATACAGACCCTTTGCTGGTAATCCTCAAAAACTAGTGAACCACTAGCCTTACTTTGGTAAGGTTAGTGGTTCACTATATAATGTCCAGAAATCCTGTTATTTTCCACTTATTATTTGCTGTTGAACGTGTGAGGTCAGAATAAATACGTGTGTGGGGTTTAAAAGTTATTTCAATGCTGGTGACTTGGAGAATGCATCTTCAAAAGGATTGTTCATACCACCATGAATGGCTGATGTAGAAATATATAATCCTACTGCTATAAAGAACCTTTTTAAAGTAGTGTTTTATGGTAGCACCAGGGGTCAAGCTGCATAGGAAGTCTGGAGAACTATATTCTGGTACTGTCAAATCCCTGGTTGGTAAAAGTGAATGCTCACAGGAAAATTAAACCACAAAGGCCCTGACTGTTCCACTCATTGCTTCAAATTTTTGGTGATCTAGAAACTGAAAAATGTGCATAACCATCAGCTACACCAATAATGTAAAATGTGAATGCAAACATGTTATGTATACTGTATATTTCTTCTAAATTTGCACATTGACCTACCTCTATGCACATTTTATACACCCATGCACACGGTTTTTTCTGTTTTTTTTTTTTTTTTTTTTTTTTTTTTTTTGCACATTGCTTTTTGCACACTGGGTTGTACTTAGATCTTATTCTGTTGTACTCAGATCTTATTCTTATTTTTTTTTTAAATCTTTTTTTATTGATTTATTTATTTAACCCTAATCTGTGGATACTGCTGAAAAACTGCGAATTTCCTGCGGGATGAATAAAGTATCTATCTATCTCGATCTATCTATCTGTCTATGAATCAGAGACATTTGTGGACATATTTCTGTTTGCATGTGCGCTTCCATCTGCACTTCTGCACAGCTGGCAAAGCGCATGGCAAAAAGGAAAAGACAGTGTGAGCAGTATGGTTTCACCTCCATTTGGTGCGTCTGTTTTGGAACCAGGTTTTGACCTGAGCGTCAGTCATCTTCAGGGCTTTGGCGAGGGCGGCGCGCTCAGCGGACGCCAGGTACTTCTGCCGGTGGAATCGCTTCTCCAGCTCGCAGATCTGCAGGCGAGTGAACGACGTCCGGGGCTTCTTCTTCTTGGGCGGTGTCCGGTTCTGGTAAGGATGGCCTACACGGCGTGTTACAGTGAGGGGTGAGAGAGACACTGAATGGTATAGGATAGGATAGGTCAGGACGGGACGGGACAGGACAGGACAGGATATGAGGGGACAGTACAGAAGAAGAGAATGCAACAGACACAGAACAGGATAGGATGGGACATGACAGGACAGGATATGACAGGACAAGACAGGACAGGACAGAGCATGACAAGACAGGACACAACAAGATAGGACAAGACAAGATAGGACGGGACAGGACAGGACAGAATGGTATATAACAGGACAGGACAGAATATGATGGAATGGGACAGGACAGGATATAACAGGACCCAATATGACAGGACAGGACAGGAAAGAATATGATGGGATAGGACAGGAAAGGATATGCCAGGACAGGACAGAGAAGCATATGATTTGATGGAACAGGACAGGACACGATATGACAGGACAGGATACAATAAGATAGGACAGGACAAGAGATGACGGGATATGACAGAACAGGCCAGGATATGATGGGACAGGACAAGACAGAGCAGAGCAGGGTAGGGCAGAATATGGTGGGACAGAGCAAGGAGGCACAAAATCAGCAAGAGAGCACTGACAGAGCAGCAGTAGCAGCAGAGCACAGGTGACAGCTGGACATGGCAAAGTGTGACCTTGACAGTGAGTGTGTCCACATTACATCTTTAATGTTTAATAACCCAGAGAGAGCAAAAACAAAGACAAAAATCTTCAGGGGAGTCTTCAGGGTCAATGTCTCCTCTAAAGTGATAATTCGGTGTCCTACTCTTGAAAACAGATTGCATTTAGCACCAGCTCATTTTCATTAAAGCCTTGCTTGTTTGCAGAGCCTTTTCTGGAGCAAAAAGGAACCATTTCACCAAATCAGAAGCCTCTTTGACTCATCCACCTTAAGCAAGGAACCACTGAACACCCCCTCCTCCCTCTTCTTCTCTTCCAATTTATCACATGGACAAAATAATATTTTCTTGTCAGTCGTAAGTAATTGCTCTGTTTGCTCTCCCCAAATGTGGTATATTTTCATCAGTGGCTTTTGAAGCTTGGTGGCAAATTAGAGGTGCAGGGATTATGGGCTTGAGGTTTTAGTGAAATGCCGCCATGGCAGCGGTGCAGGTTAAAGAAACACCCAGAGACACACAGAGAGACAGAGACACACTGCAGGAGGAAAGCCACAGCAGCTACAGCGTTAAAGCACCTAAAGGGATAGCCTGCATGGCTCAAATTTCCCAGCCAGTTACATGGCACAGATGAAGAGGCGTTTTGTTATGAAATGTCAAACAATGTATTTAAAGAGTATGAGCATAAAGCAATAATAGTAATACACAATAAAGGGTACTTCAGCCCTCCTGCCAATATGGCATAGCAGGCCTGTAGCATGACCTCATCTATGCAACCATTTTATATGGGTCTACAAAAACAGACACATGAAAAATAAATAAATAAATTAAATTAAAAAATACAAATTTGCCCTTTTTGATACCCTTAGAGAAGGCACTGGCCATTTTGAAATATGCCATATTTGTTCATGTGATTCTGCCATAACATATATACAAAATACTAAACAAAGATGTGTTATTTTTATTACCTAAAGTCGGTTGCAGATTAAATTCTCTAAACCTAGCATTAAAAAAAAAAAAAAATCTTTGGCCTTCATCAGAAACATGTGCAGTTGGCTGTGTGAAGGTAAACAAAGCGGACTGCTGTTTTTTCCACTGCAGGTGTTGCCAGGTCGGAGTGCCTCTCACCCGGTTACACTGAACCGGCTGCGGTGTGGACTCCACCAGTCCTAATGCTTTTATATCTAAGATCCAGGCCCACCCGAGAGAGCTCTGGCACATTTAAAAATAATAATAATAATAATAACCTTGAAAATAACCACTGCAAATGCAGACAGAAGCACTTACGTTGTCGAGCTTAATAAACAATGTTTCTCTTGTTGGTTGGATGAAGAAGTTGTGGACCTTTTTATGATAAACAGAAGCATTTATTTTTTTATTTTTTTATTTATTTTTTTACTTCAGCGCCAATTAGTGATATCTGAAATGAGATCTGATCTGCAAGTTTTCATTATTAAAATTGAGACCGATAAAAAGAGCGAGCAGAACTGTCAGATTTGTTTGTTTGGTGGGAAAAAATCATATCAGAGGAGCAGTGTTTCGATAGTGATCGATTATTGACCAAGGCTATATTAGTAATTGATCACATGTGATCAATTACTAATATAGCCTTAATAATATCATGTCAGTCACTATACCACTAACAATTTATCACCTAATAACTGTTTCTTATCGGTCATCAGTCATGTCTCCACTTCCAGAAATCACACTTTTTAAACAAGCATCATTTTGGCATGATATTATACATAATTTGAGGTCTTTTTTCATGGTTGAAATTTTAGTAAATTCCACTTTTTTTGTGATCAACAATTTTTATTCTTGAACACACAAGACACACAGAGACAACAGCAACAAGGCGGCACACCAACACTAATGTGAAGACAAGCAGCAATGCCTGGATCCTGTTAGATTAAAAAAGAAAGAGTTGTTGCACATTTTATTTATTAATTTATGTATTTATGTATGTATGTATGTATGTATGTATGTATTTATTTATCTATTATATTTTTTCTTGTATTATTTATCGGAGGTAGCTTAAATTTTCCTCAAGGCCTCAACAACTCGTGTTTATTGGCCTACATTGCGCATGGCACACACATATTATGTTATGTTATGTTATATTATATTATATTATATTATATTATATTATATTATATTATATTATATTATATTATATTATATTATTTCCTACCTGTGAACCTGTCTTTGGTGTACCGTCTGTTGCTCTCCATCCAGGGGAATGTCAGGCCGGTCAGGTTATTTACGGTCCCGGTCATCGGCGGCACTGACGAGTGTCCGCTGCTCAGCGGCCGGTGTGCGGGCACACGGATGACCCCTGCGGCGTTCACGTTATTCCCGTTCACGTTCACGCCCATGTTCATGTTGTAAGCCCCGCCGAAAGATCCGACCCCGCACGCACCGCCGCCGTTATATCCGCCGTTGCTGCAAGCGAAGCCGCCGCCGCCGTTCGCGCCGGTGCTCGCGCCGCCGTTGTACGCCGGGTGTCCGTAGTCCGCCTCGTGCATCCTCGCGCCCAACATGCAGCTCTGCTCCACGTTGCTGAGGATCTGGTCGATGCCGAAGCTGATGGGCTCCACGTGCGTGTGCTGCTGCAGATGCGCCCCTAATATTCCAATGTGATCCATGGCCTCCGCGAGCCCCCCGCTCCGGCGCGAGGAGGAACAGAGGTTGCTCCACGCGCCGCTCCCTGGACTCTTCTTGTCTGGGGTTCCTCGGCTCGCGCTCCGGTCGTTATCTGGTGAGAGTGGCTGCGCGCGTGTGAGTCTATGTACGTGTACGCAAGCGAGCGAGCAGAGCGAGGCTGGACTGAACGTGCCGGCTGTTTGTCCCCCCTCCCCGCGCGCCTCCGGTGCGCGAGGACATCAATCAAACTGCCAAATAGACAGCGCGAGATTAAGACCCAATTTTCGGGCCTGAAAACTCAATTGGCTAAAGACTCTATCAGCTCTACGGAGGCTTTTATGGCACACTTCATAAAACACTGATTAACAGCTGGAGAAGATCAATAACATAACCGTGGAGGATTCATGTGCTTCACCCTCTCCCAGCGGGGGGCACACAACCTGCAAATGAGCTCATTTCAGAGTGAAGCTTTAGCAGACACCATCAGACACATCCAGCATGGCCAGCTCTCCATCAGGCCTGTGCTGGTGTCATTCCACCGTGCTCCACATGCTGCCTGCAGCCTGACAATAAAACCTATTCATTCCAGCAGTAGCTTGGTGCTGGTGGCTGCTCTTGCCTCTCAGTTGGGAGAATCAATTGCAAGTGTCTCCGATCATAGGCTACACTTTTGGTAGTTTTTAACTCTGCAAAATATCTTCATAATCAGCATGGCTTCACAAACTCCATCTCTTAATTCCTCCGTTAAAGCCATACACCACTGCGCCAGCATCTTCATTTTGAGCCCGTTATACTACTGACAGTTATTTCTCCTAATAATTGCTCGTAATCAAACAGTGAAACAAATGATAATATGATGCGACAGCTTCACACAAAGAGAAAGCAACAGAAACAGCAGGAATAAGAAGTGAGGCCTTATTGTTCTAGTAGGAGGTAAACTGTTAATAAACTGGAGCTAAACAGCAGAGGGCCGAGCCAATTATTTTAGGGTGCAAGCTATTTTGAACCATAAAGGTAAGGACATAAAAACATAAGTCCATTAAGAAATTGCCCCATGAGTTGATTTCTGCATTAATAAATCATTGCAGATTTATTCATATTGCATGTAACTGTGCTTAGAAGAAATAGGGCCAGATCATGTTCAGTCTTCCAGGCGCTTTTTGTTAATTAGCCATTGAGGGAGCGGCGCTGCATAATGCCGCGATATTTTTCTGTGATGTTTCCACATGTTTCATGGCATTCTTCCAAGACCCAGAGCAAACAGAAATTCCAAAACTTAGTCTAATACAAATAATGCAAGGGTAATTAGGCCATTTGACAAAATGTTCATAAAAATATTATTAATGAATCTGAGAAATGGAGGCTATACATTTTCAACAGGCTATAAATTAGGGAAATATTCACAGCAATAACAAATAGTTAGAATATAAATAACTGGCGGCATTTACAGATTATGTCCCATTAATGATGTATGCACTGTCTGGCTCCTAGCCTACCCAATCTAACAACCACTCCAAGACGCAAAAAATATAAACTCCAAAACAATTAAATGAAAAATTAAACCATGTGGCTCATTGATTTTCTCTCCTTCTAAAAGCCACTGGGACTTAATTACTTAACACGGGGCATTAACGTATTAATATTTGATATGGTTTTACCAGTTCTCATTGGCCAATTGACCGGCATCAAACTTTAATGCAAGCAGTAGCCTATCCACACGCTCCTGCGGTGCACCTATTCGTTCAGATTTGGCCCAATAATGAGCATAAGGGACTTTAGAAGCGGGTAAATTATTGAGATGAAATGCAATAGTCTACTAATGCAGTGCAGCGCCTATACCGCAAAACTTCAGCTGTGTTTAAAAAGGCAGCTGCGGCCAAACCATGTGCACAGCGCTCATTCACATGCATATCATGTAACAGATTCAAAATGCTGCAGCGGATACCAGCAGATTTCGGAGGCCTGTAAGCCATAGGCTGCAGGTTGGATGTGGAAAAAAATGGCTCATCCCGTGTTATGCGGACATTGATGCGTTTATTTATTTATTTATTTTAATTTTATCATTAAAACAACAGAAAAGTCCCATGCTTTTGTTTCAGGAATTTCAGCAGCTTTCACTTGCTTGAAATGGGACAGATCACGGAAATGACAGAGAGATAAATCAGTGGCGAGCGAGTGGAATTATTACACTTTGTTATAATTTATCATTGATTCTTCTAAATAGCCAAATGATTGTAATGTTGTTGTTTTTTTCCCCCTTTTTTTTTTTTTTTTTTTTTTTTTGCTGATATGTGCTATGGAGACACATGCAGCCTGACTATTTGTATGCAACAAAACTATCTGTGTTGTCCTATCATGAAAGCAATAAGTGATAATTATTATCAGCAGTCAGTGGCAGTGGTACGCATATAATAACGCCTGACAGTAATACTAGCACTGGCATCTTTTCAAACTCAATTATCGAGCGAGCATTTTCATTTAAGCGGCTCGAATGTCCTTGTGGGGTTTGGAAAAAAAACTTCCCTCCTCACTTCAGATGGAGACACTTATCGATTTCTCTCCCTTTAAGCAGCATAGAGCCCCGACAGGCCTTAATCCCAGTCGCTGATGCTGCCATGTGTCATCATAAATTCAGCTCGGCCTATTAAATATAGCCACACTCTCAACAAAAATGGCTTTAGATAGAACCAAAAAATGGTTGTCATAACAGAACCCTGATGTGTTGCTGTGACAGAGAATCCTTAAATGGCTGTACTCGACTTTTCAATTGTGCTGAAAGGAACAATGTAAAGGGAACACACACACACACACACACACACACACACTTCTAAACATTAGAATACTCTAAACACAGCCATTAGCAACATATCTTGTATTTCTGGGTCTATTTTGTTATTTTCTGGTGTGTTTTTCCCTGTTTTCCATGCAGCCACTGTAAATGATCAGACTTAGACAACTACACCTCGTTTTGAGATATTCCCAGCACAGTTACAATGGAGCTGGAGAGCATAAAATGTTTCAGTGTTCTAAAACAGTGGTTCTCAAATGGGGGTATGTGTAACTCTAGGAGTACGTTGGAGTACTGCAGGGGAGTGAGATTTTTTTTACATTTAAAAAATGTAAGTCAGGAATAATTCCCAAATTAATTAGCCTATGTGCTGATAAGTTCAATAATAAAATGTATTGATAAAACACATTTTATCCTCAGTTTTCCCTCCGGGTTTCCTGAAGGTGTCAGATGTGTGTGTTTGTGGTTTAAATCTGCTGCTGTGATTGTCAAGCGAGGATGTTTGTTCACTACAAAGTCCAGAAAATGGATTAGTGGTTGAAACTCAGCAGCAACACAATGTAAAACAAGGAGAAAGAAGTGAAAAAGACGTAAACACAAAGCCAATATGATATTATAACAGGTTGTTGTTTCAGATGCTGATGACACTGTATTGTATTTCTTTATATAGGCTTTTTGGCCAACCAGTTTTTTCCCCCACTGGTCAGAAGGGGAACTTGCCTGAAAAAAAAAAAAAAAAAAAATTCAAAGCGGGGTACATTATTTCAAAAAAGTTTGAGAACCACTGTTCCAGGTAACCAGTGTACTAATGTAGTATTACAGTAATATGGGCATGTGGCTAATCAGTCAAACAGCATCATATCAGTTTGAGAGCCACTGATGTGAAACATCAACAGTTAACATAAGGTATTGGTGTCCACCCAAGATGAAATCCATCATAGAGGAGACAGAGATAGACAGAGATACAAGTTTGTCCATCATTAGTAGCATCGTTAGACCTGAATACAATGCAGCAACAAGACATGTGCTCAGAGTAAGATGAGGCACAAGAACACAAGAATTGTTCCATATCAGCAGCATTAAAAGAACATTTTAAATCATTCAGTTGTTCCTATGTGGCGTTAATGCAACAAGAGCTCTGTGCCCTACATGGTTTAGTTTATCACTGGTAACTCGCCCAAGGACCATCTCCTGGCTCTTTGTCAGGACTTTCAGTGATATTACTGATATGTAATATGTAACTTCAGAATACACATTTTTTTGTTGTTGTTGTTATTCCTATGGTCTGATTGTTGTGAACAGGAACAGCTCATCCCTGAGGAAGATGACAGTAAAGATGTCTGAGAGAACAGCTAGAGGAATTTCAGCGAGAGGAGTACATTTCCTTGTTTCAAGCTGACAAAACAGTTTTAGAAGAAAGCTCTTTTGGGTATACAAATGCATGTAACCATCCTGCATGGTTTTCATTACAAAAGTTCATTAGGCCCAAAAACATTTTTTTCACTTTCACTTTCATATCTTTTTAACTACTTTTGCACAAGCCATGTCTGGGTTTGATCTCAAAACTGAAACATTAGTTTTAACCAATCAACTCCCATTCTTCTCTTTGTAATAGAGGTGGATTTAGATATTGAAATCATTAAGGAACTGTTGATTACATCTAGATTCACATGTTCAGAGTATTTCATGAAAAGTCTAGACTTTCGGTAGACCAGTGGTTCTCCTTTAGTAATCCATGGCACACTGGGGACTTTTTGGCCTGTTGGTGGCGCTGTGGTGGGCCATCAGTTTCATCTTATTGATACTGGATATCAGTGTAAGAACGCATAATTGCTTAAAGATTCATCAAATATGACTGAGCAATGTCCGGTATATTAAGTGTGAAACTTTGGACCATGTTGGTCTGGTGGTGGCGCTGTGGTGGACTAATCAGGTTTATATTCAAAATGCCAGAACCTGGTGTCAAAATCCATCATTAGCCCTAGTTTCATCCCCAAGCCAGGAGAAGCTCAGAGGACACACGTGACAGATGGACAGATAGTTTCCAGGTATGGTATATTCTCCTATCTTGGACTGTGGGGGACAGAAACACATACATTTATCTATGTAAGAAAACATAACTAATACAAACAATAACCGAGACATCATGTTGAAACATGTCGCAACATCTTCTGTAACCAAGAATGGTTCAAACATGCTGGCCTTTTACTCAGTCATCATTAATTACATTTGACTTCAATTTGAACTGGTGGAACAGGTTACATGACTGTAAATACTTCTAAGTGCACAATGTACAAGTAAATCAGCTACATGTCTACATACATTCTCTCATCATGTCTACTCAGAGAAATAACGATGAAATTATTGTTTAATTTCATTGTCGTCATCTCTCTAGGACAATACCTGGAGGTCCCCCGACCCTAGTTTGATAACTACCATTCTAGAGAAAACTCATCTTGCATTGAGAGGACGAGCTGATGGAGCTGGCGCCAGAGAGGTTGAGGTCAAGGGTCAAGGGCTCTGCAGGTAGACCCCCTCCCTCCAGCCATCTGAGATGACAGACACAAAAAAAAGACAAAACAGGAGCTACAGGACATACAACCTCTGGGACGGACGCACCAGGCGGTCTGGAAGAATGAAGGAAAAGTTCTTCCTCGCATAGACTAGACCTGTTCTGACACTGCAGAACATTACTGCTGTCCAATAAAAAACATGTATTTCCATAATATCAGCTTTCTGAGATGATTGTACATTTTTTAGTTTATAAAATTAGTTTTGTAAAAGTTTCATGGCACCAAGGCTCGTAGAACTTTCTGAACCCAAGACTTAACTCAAAGAAAATGCAAGGTTCTTCAGAAGTCCTTTAGTTAAGTTAGTGGCTCTATACAAACGCCTCAAACAAACCCCTAATTTGCTAGAAAGAAAACAACTGACAGTATCAGAATAACCCTCGGTGCTTTAAACATAATGGATGTTTTAACTGATACGACTGAGTTCATATTTTAGAGCAGCTCAAACTCTGCCACGCCAACCACAGAGTCTACAATAAGTGAACAACTTATGGTTCTGCTTTCCACCTTCAAGCCAAGATGAAACTGAAAGCTGAAGTGAACATTATTTTTTAAGTAGGGAGCTTGTATTTCCCATATTTCCCATTCCCATGAATGCAACATGATCCCGACTGATATTATCCCTGGCACATGGGATAGGAACTCTGTTTATGTGCTGCTGCTTTTGGTGACTGACAGCAGTTAATGAAGACTCTCTCCCTCTCTCTCTCTCTCTCTCTCTCTCTCTCTCTCTCTCTCTCTCTATCTCTCTCCCTCTCCCTCTCTCTCTCTCCCTCTCTCTTTTTTTTTCTCTCTCTCTCTCCCTCTCTCTCTCAGGTCTGAAATAACAGTTTGAGGTACTGAGACAAGGAGATAAGTGAGTGATCATCCTGTTTGTTTAGTAACACAGGGAAATGGCAGCCACCGTAGGGAACCAACAGTAGCCCCACACCATCTCTGCTTCCCCTCAGGAGCACACACACACACACACACACACCCCTACTGTACATGCACATACCTGCACATACCCAGGGCTGTCAGGGAAACAGGCTGTTTTGGTTCTCTGTGCTGCAGGCCATCAGAGTTCACCCTGCTTCAGTGTCACATTAGTGAGTATCATAAGGTGACAAAGACAACAGATTTTGTCTCATACACTTTTAAAATGCTTTGAAAAAATGGGAATAGACACTTTTGGGATTCACCATACTATTAACTCAGCAGCAGAGGGTTGTCAGTGCAGCACACCTTTGACAAATACAAGATATAAACTGTAAAAAATGTCCACCTTACTGTAACAAGTCTCAGTCTTAAAATCTTGGTTTCCTTAAATCAAGTGAAACATTTTTGAGATTTCCTCATTTGTTCCTAAAGCACAGTCACTTAGTTCAGGAGTTTTGGTCAAAATATGGCAGAATAAGTTGGATCAGCCTACTAATGTCAAGAAGATGACACTTGATTCAAGAAAATTCTGGAAAAAAGTTGATTAGCAGTGGAGACTATCGGGATTATCTTGAAGATTGTTTCACTTGCATTAAGAAAAACATTATTTAGGATATTTAGGATGCAGCTCTCATTCAGTGAGTTAGTCTTCACCAGTTAAAGGCTGTATAAAATAGGAATCTACAATATTTCTGTTAAAAAAAATATAAATATGGCTGAACTTTCTATGTTGATGAAGCACAATAGTGATCCAATCTGTAGCCGGCTTGAGAATTTTTTCATGTTTGTTGTCTAATAGCTTATTCCTGAGGGGGAAAAAAATCTTCTGGTCCGCAGGAAGTGATGTGTTTTGTTTGGAACAACCAAAGAGAGACATCTACAGCAACTCCAACTTCACTAAGACAACATGCAAAGAAAAAAAAAGACGTCAATGTCCCGCCCACAGCGTTTGACTGACAGTTGATCTCTGGGACTTGCAGTGCAGAAACACCACAGCAACAAGAAAAAATGAAATTACATTAAAAAAAAAAAAAAAAAAAAAAAAGAATTATCATTTTAACTTTTAAACCCACATTAGTTGTAGGTTTTAAAACCATCAAAACACATTTGTAACGTTATTGATTTCCTTTGCTGTAGATTTATCTCCCAGACCTCTTACAGTGGTTTTGTGATGTACCTGAAATGTAGCCTTCATGCTTCAAATTCTGTTTTATTTCAACCTACACCAGAATCAGAGCTTGGTACCAAGCAGAAATAGACCTGGAATCCAAACCAGAATCACCCCTAGCCACCACACGGGCCATTCCAGATGTGCATTATACTCTATTATATAATGAAACCCTATACGCTGGTATGCCAGATATATTGTTCACAAGTACACTTTTGTCATGAGAGGACATGAAAACATTCAAATGTACACGAGGTCTTAACAGTGGAAGTATGATGACAGTGATCACAGATATTTTCTGGGGATATTAAAATCAGAAGAGGCTGTTGTCCCTGTGTTTTGATGTTTCCGCGTGGTTACGAGGTAGTTTTGCTCGGTATATAGTCCAGGCCATAGGTGTAGCCACGTTAGGCCGATGACAGATACAATGACCTCATGTTGTCTGTCAACACGGAAAAACTCTCCCTCTCCCTCTCTCTCTCTCTCTCTCTCTCTGATAATTGCCTCAGGGGAGACCTTTTCGCTTCCCTTACTTACTTCACTTTATATTTTCCGCAAGTTTGCGGCGTTTTACGTGTGGAAAAAAGCGCCGCTTTGATGGTATTCATATTTTCCGGGCCTAGCTGAAAACGAGGCCTGCTGTTTTCCTTCCCGCCGTGTGATTGGCAGCTCCCTATCAGTGTACTTATCATTTGAATGTCAAGGACTTCCAGAAAATCCCATTTTCAAGTGATTGATGGAAACCAGTCAGTGAGCAAGAGACGGAGAGACTGACATAGAGAAAGAATCAGTGAGAGAGAGTGAGTCGGAGAGAACTGGAAAAAAAAGAGAGAGCTGACCATAACAAAAAACACTCTTGAACCTAGAATTAGAACATCAGCAAGGGAAAGGAGGAACACAGTCCTGCATCTTCCTGTGACCACACTGCACATCTTAGTTTGATGACAGGCATGGGACGACTGACAAAAGAGTGACAATTACTCAAAATCTCAAGTAGAAGTGTTGTTGCTTTGCTTAAATTTTATTTATAAAGATGCCAAATTCAAATCTACTTAAGAAAGATTTTAAGACAGCAAGTTTAAAAATGTGCTTGGAGTTAGACTCACTGAGCTTTCTGACATAAGACAACATTGCTACATAGGATGAAGAGAACATTTCATTGGCTCATGCTAACAGTTCAGCATACACTATGCTGACAGATAGGCCAGACATTATAATCGTGGCCAGACTTGCAGCGTGTTATCTCTACCTGCTGTCGAGTGTCTAAACCGCCTTCTAATGGGCTGAGAGTGCTGCATTAAAGTCAGTGAGACTCACCGGCCATTACGCTCTTTGCATTGCATTTTGTTGTTCGCCTTAAGGCTCATTTAGGCCGGGCTCGCTTTACATAAGAACACAAACGCATCTGTTTCAAACGATGTAACAGTCACTGCCCACATGCTTCCATGCTTCTTTTATGTCGGCATGGATGTTTTGGGGTTTTTTAAAATCATTTTTTGGGGGGATTTCTGCTTTATTTGACAGTCACAGTAGAGAGAGACAGGGGAGGCAGGGGAGAGAAAGGGGATGCCACACAGAAAAGGGCCTGGGCAGGGATTCGAACCCAGGACGCTGCGATCAGGACTCGGCCTTAACAAGTGGTACACGCTCTTATCGAGTGGAGCACCCCACGTCAGCATGGATGTTAAGCAATAAATCCACTAGGGGGGAGCTCAGAGTCCAAAGTTTCTGACAACAACAAACATGGCGATGGTGGAGGAGGTCGTAATGATGGAGCTGCTACAAAGAGGCAAAAGAAGAGGCGACGGTCTGTGAGGTCATTAAACACATCACCACAGGAGGACGGTGGTCTGTGAGGCCATTAAATTTTCCACTGGCTACGTCGCCCCCATGATTTCCAGTGGTTCTGCTCCATTTCGTCCATATCTGTAGGCTCCTGAAAACGTGCAGAAATACGGGCAAAATGAAGGCAGAGTATAGACAGAAAGCTCCGTCCATATCCATATCTGTATTTAACGTTGAGCATAAATGAACCTGTGGTAGTTTACTTGACAGAAGCATTTCAGTGTTTAAATTCAAATGAAAGGGTTTTTTTTTTCTTTGAGAACACATTGTCCACACTAGTGCCGTGACTAACAGCTTCTGATTACTGAAAGAGCCACTGATAAATAGTAGCTCTCTCCCAGAGTGTTAGTTTGTGTGGCTAGCCTGCTGTTAGCTTAGGCCCACTAACACACCACCAGAGACAATGTAAAATGGCATTCAGCAAACTCTCACCGTCTGTACCTTAGTGACTGGATTTAATGTAGTTAGGATTCTCTCTGAAGTAAAGACTGATTTGTGCGTTAGTCCTTTCAGAGTTGACTAGTCTCATTCTCACCCGTGCCAGATCTCTTCCAGCTGGTTAACGCAGTTGGCAAACACATTTGTTCCTGTTTCCAGCGTACCAAGGACTCTCTTTTGCAGTTTTTCAGGAAAAAAAAATCAGATATGTCCCTCAGATGTGTCCTATATTGCTTCCAGAAAGGTTGTGTTTGCCAACGCTGCCATAGGTAACGATAGAGACTGAAGTATAAATCACTCAAGCTGAAGAAAACTGGCACATGTGCAGCTGAGCGAATCAGCTCTTTGAGTTAAAATGTGCTTTTGTACAAAACTTTGAGAATGGAGACCATAAACAGTGTGAAGAAAATTCTCTCATTAACTTAGATATTAACAGAGGTGGATTTAGGTATGGGCGACATAGGCAGCCACGCAGTGCGGCATTTGTCTCTTTATGTATTTATCAATTTTTCAATGATCGCTCATTTGATGGATGATGATGAATCTATCAAAAATAGCACACCTTTAGACTTGTACAGAACAAGTAAAATCAATCAAAATTTATTCATAATACTGTGAATACATGCTTCCACTGACATAGTGTTACATTTTTTCTGCTTTGGGCATAATTGTTAAGAATAATATAAATAGTGAGGTAGTGTGATAGCATAGTAGTGAAACAATTTGATTCTTTTTTATTTGTGCTTATATACTAAAGTGTTTTTGTTACTTCTTTTTGATATGTATGAGTCTTATTTTACTGTTACTGTGCTTGTCTCAAGTGCTTCTTACTGCAATTTGGACTGTCTTTTTTGCATATTGGCACACACATATGCTCATATGGATATGTGCTGAGCCAGTATCTGCCGATAATATTGACCAGCCAATATATCAGTTCGGTTCTAGTGTATACTAACAATACCCACACAGGCAAACCAGGAATTAATGGAAGCACTGGCTGAGGTCTTTTCCCATAAAAGGCCTCCTGTCTCTCAGGTTCAGTGTGGTTGACCTCTCGAGGGGAATTGATGGCATTGGCTGAGGGGAGTAACCAGTGAGACCATGCTAAAGAACGGGGAGGACACTGGGAATGCTTGCTGCTTGGCCCGAGCACTTGGACCGGAAGATGAAGCTTTAAGATCTCGATGAAGAAACCTTCTCTCACTGTGAACTTTGACGTGGGATTTCAGATGGTAGCCGTGCACACGCTGTGTGAATTTCCAAAGAGGAAGATCCATCTTGTCACCGATCAATCACACTGACTGAGTGCTGAAAGTGGAGTTTGGTTTCATTGTGGCTCCTGTCTTTTAGGGTTGGGTTAAGACCCAAAATAGGTTAAAGACTGGTGGGTACCCACATGACCAGAGCGGTAATAAGCTTTCATAAGCTGACGTTATGAAATGCCTTTATGATTATGCTGCAAACCAGTCTACCACAGGGACAAATAATACATATCTATCTCAGCTTGAGTCACACAAAAAGAAACTTTATTTCTTAATTGCATCTATGGACTATACAGGATTAGTACAAATGACACAAATATCAAAAGTTATTTGGATTTTTTTTCTTTGCTTAATACTGGAAGGATTTTAGAAGCAAAGGGATCCAAAATTAACAGACATTAATCAGATAACATGTTTGAGTGTTACATTGCTCTTTACTCTTTTCTGAAGGTAATGCAGCTAGAATAAACCTCTGTTTCAGCTCAGTGTTGTCTTTGAGACAGTAATCATGGCGCTCACATGAACTGATAACAATGACCAATACGGGTTTTTAAGGCTGACTGGTATTTTGTACCAATTAAAGACAGTGAATACCTTTGAAAAATATTATCTGTTGCCAGCTTAAATCCAAAATACTGTTAATGGCCTTAAAACTCTCACCTCAGTCAAACCCTTGTGATAAATGCTGTGGAAACAAATGAGGGCAACATGTGCCATTAGAGCCCAAAGCCATAGACACAACAACAGGCCTGTGATGCTGCAGTCCGTCACTGCAGCCTCTGTCAAATGGCCCTCTTTAGACCAAACATAATCTATCATTTCCCATTCTATGAAACCATCAGTCTAATGACGATGGTGTGTAAATGTCACCAGAGTAAACTACCTCTGTCCACAGTTTAGTTTGGAACAGTGTTGGAACTTATTATATCTTCTGCAAATTATATGCAGTCTGTTGTGTGTGTATTTCTTTTGATTGTCTTATCACCATGACACAAGTCAAATATCAATACATTTTGATCCTAAGTGGCAAGATTCTCTACTCAATTTGACACTTTACTCTGGATATTTGTAATATGAAAAAGTCTCATTATCATGGTAACTTGTGAGAATCCCAGGTACTTTTGCATTACACTGTGTGGGTGGGACTGTGATGCCTTTTTCCTTGGATTTTCTGTGGATGGAGTTTGAGTTTCTGCAGGTGTTGCTCTTTTCTTTGTCTGTTCAATCATGGTGGCTGTCTCTGCACATGCTAACTACCCAGTTCTTAATTTATCCCAAACAAACTGCAAACCTAAAAGGCAGAATTTCCTGTGTACTTCCTCATTTTATCCCAGGAAATAAATTCCCAGAGACTGAGTGTTTAGAACAGCAAATGTAAAAACGTTCATCAACTGGTTATAAGTTGCATCACCACTGCCTTATAGTAATAGATAGAATCCAAAATGGATATGTAAAGTGTCGTAAAGCAGCTGGTCAAGTATGGAGTCCAGTTGTCACTATGGCCACTGGCTGAAAAAGTGTGTTTCCTACCTGAAATGTTATCCAGTCCAGTTCTTGGAAGGCATGTACTTGACTAAAAACACCGTCTCAATTTTGGCTTTGGTGGCTTAGCTCCTCCAGAAGCTCACCGGACCTTTTGTCACAGGGGCAAAATTGTCTTGACGAAATGCACCATTTGACCAATCGACATCCAGTGCGAACTTGTAACTTTGATCTGGGAGTTTTGCTGGTGTGATTTGAAATTATTGTCTTGGATTGTATAAAGACAATGTGTTCATATTATGTGTGGATTGCTAGTAAGCCTTTGAGTTTATACACTGACTATCCACACACACACACATGCACACACGTTCAGGCCAGCAGATGGACTCTGTCCAGAGGAACGGTAGCCCCTGTCAGCACCCTGACACCCCCCAAACCCCCCACCATCATCCTCCCAGTGCATGGTGGGTGCCTCCCGTCCTGTTGGAGTGCAAGCTTCCTGCCGTCTATGTCACACTGGATGGGATGAGATGAGTGGTGCCTATTCCCTTTTCCAGTTCCCATCCATCCATCCAACGCGGCCAGCTGGGAGACTTTGGCTCCTGCAGGACAGATGGGATTGTCTTGCCGGACGCCGGCCTCAAACTTCTGTTACTCCTACTCCCAAACCCTCCTCTTTACTTAACACAAAGCCCTAATGAGCTCACTGTAGGCTCCATATTATTGTATATTAAGGTTTGATCAATATGGATTTATGAAAGCTGATACTGATAATGGTAGACTGAAGTCATCAAAGGCCCCTTATACCTTTTGTGTGAAAATTCACCACTGTTTTTTAATCGCATCAAGGCCTTACATTTATGTGATTTACTTTTTATACATGTTAAGAATCTGCAGATTTGGGAGGGGGGGGGGGGCGGGTGGGGAGGGACTGAACATCCTTATTTGATCTGTAATGAATCTGTTAAATTAACAACATAAATGTAAACTAATAAAAGAAAAGAAAATGCCAGGTGATGCCACATGAAGTCTCCCAGTCAGTGATATTTTCTTTTATATATTCTTCTTTTTTAATGCAAATAACTTACAATGTTTAAGATTTTTTTTTTTTTTTTTTTTTTTTTATCTGCAGACAGCTCACAATTTTAGTGTAAATCTGTGGGTGCACCAGCTTGAAATTGAGGTGTCACAGCCCCACCCTGACTTTAAATGTTTTCCCCCTCTTGCTAAAATCACAGTGTGCTACTATTTGTCCATGAGAAGCTGTCTGTGAACTCGCCTCCCTCCATTGTGCTGCCCGAGTCTCTTTCAGGCTTCCTATTCTGACAGTCTCAAGCGACCCACTCAGACACAGCTAAAGGTCTTTCCCAAAGTCTTTTGTTTTCTATTAGCCAAGTATATTATAATGGCAATATATTATCATTTGCACTTTGTAAAAAAATAGTTGGCAACTATAAGTCATTGCTGGAAAGATTTTATTCTAAAAGTAAAACACAGCTGTGCAAAATCATACAGAAACAACATGTAACAGTGCACACAGTGCTCTGAATGCTGTTTTTACATTTACTGTATATCCCAGTTCAGGTGGCACTCCATTCCGTTGGATGGAACCAAAGGACTGTGTGAAGGTGGTTGTGGGGACATTAATCAAAGAGGCACACAATGAGGGAAAAGGATCGCTCTCTGTTAATTGGGCCCATTATATCGCTGCTATTTCATACATTTATTTATGACCTCTAGCATGCAATAATCTTTCATTAAGCACAGACTAGTGGGTCATATCTGTACAGAGAAGAGAGAGAAGCAGACAGACACAGAAAGAAGTGAGAGATAACGATATAACCAGGGTTGCAGTGGGGAAGAAACCCACATTTTGTACTTGTGTAATAATAATAATAATAATAATAATATCTATACACACACACACACCCACACATATATATGTGTGTGTGTGTTTGTGTGTGCACATCATACATACACACACATATGTAGATAGATATAGATAGATATAGATAAATATATATTCTTCACAGTAGAGTCACCATAGAATAATAACTCGTTTTTAATGTTCGAACAAA